>NW_027437259.1:0-275 GCF_033239565.1 Halichoeres trimaculatus
ACAAGGAAACAGGGACAGAAACAGGCTGAAATGAGTTTGACTGTAATAAAAGCATTAGCGATTTTTGCAGGAGCAGACAGTGTATAGTGAGCAGGTGGTTGTGAGAATTGGAGTCCCAGTACACATGAAGAGATTCTCATTTGCATGACCACCTGTTCACTATACAGTATCCTTTTATTACCCAGCTGCTGACTACAGATATAAAGTCATAATTTTACTGATTCAAAAACACTTTATTTCTTAGGACAGATGAGAAAAAAAACCCTGTTCCCATA
>NW_027437259.1:775-104561 GCF_033239565.1 Halichoeres trimaculatus
ACACACCAGGAGTCAGGGGAGCAGCCACACCAGTGGGCTGGGAGCCAAGACCCAGTCACAGCAGATCACTCCAGCTCCAGGGTCATCCTGTTGAGCTCCCTCTGTTTAAAACAAATACTAAATGAGCCTTGCTCATTGTTGAAAAATAACTCAATCAATTTTTTAGTAAAAATGCTTTTTTTTGTTTCAAGATTAGAAAGATAAACACAAAGGGGACCCTTCCTACTATATAAATCATCCATTAACACTTCTCAGCCACTCAAAACACAACCAAAAAGATGTAAATGTAACACCCTGAAAAACAAATCTAAAATAAAACCCAGAAAAAACATCCCAAACGGCCACCACAAAAACCAAGAAGGTCCCCACAGAACAACAACAGGACAGATCCCTCTTCCTTGACAGCTGCCAAAACATGAGAACCATAGAGAATCAACCGATCCTCCTGACTAGATTGAACTTAAAAACATATAAAAGATGAATAAAGAAAAGAGAAAAACACAAACTGACCAAGATCAAAACTCAGACAAACCTTACAAACACCCTAAAAACACAAAAAATGGACATAACTCCAAAATTACTTGACTGGAGATCTCCAGCCAATCAGAGGGCTGGAACCCGACACACCCACCACACCCAAAGAGAGCAACCATGAGTCAGGGAGACAGCACAGGCACAGACCCAGGGAGCAAAATTCAACCCAAAACATCAATCCCAGGACATCACACCAGTGGAGGCTTTTCAGAAGACAGGTAAACCACACCACTACACTCAAAATACACATTTCCATCTTCATGAGGTGAGCGGTGTATGGACCCATGAAGTTTGGACAGGAACTTGCTCAGAGCGCTCTGGGGCTGTGCGGTGTATGGAGCACAGAGCGTATCCTGACAAGTCTCCCAACGAGACGGGCAGGACCCAGAGCCTTCAGTCCTGATCGACTTGACCATGGATACCTTGCGGTGCTAACGATTGGTCAATGTGGGTCAGGCGGTACGTAAGCGGCCCTCCTGTGTTCCGATTCTAGGACAGCACTGCAGGAAGGGTGGCCCAGGGTTTCAGGGCCTTAAACGTAACCCAGTCTTCTATGAGGAATAGCCTCACCCACACACCAGTCCATACTGCACCACACACGCTTCAATTTGAAAATCCACTCAACAAAAATTGGACTCCTTCAAATTGCCACCTTCCTCCAAAACATCACATCCCCTGATCCAGGCGAGGGATCAGGCCGTGGATGCAACAGGACCCTAGGGAGCCTCTACAAAAAACAGTATTTACAGTTTTTAACTCAGCACATCAGAGATTTTCCTCCAAACTCCCCCTCCCCACAATTTTTTTTAATTCAGAACATTTTTTCTGTCATTTAACAATTATAGACATTTATTTAAGACTTACCCTAAATAACCCTAACCCTAACCCTAACCCAATTTTATGGAAAAATGTTTTCCTCAACTCTAAAATTTTCTACAAACTCTTAAAAATATTTTTCAAAAAGACTTCACAAAAAATTACCAAATTGGCTACAGAACACACACGGGTCCTGATCAAACCCGTGGGGCCTTCCTTGAGAGAGGGTGTCTAGTGATAAAGGGCCGAAACATCCGATGACCTCAAGGTGCACTACTGAGGACGTGTTCTGAAATTTAGTCCTAAAAACAATCCAGCGCTGGACCAATGTAAAAACATAAATCATAAATTAATATATTCCTTACTATAAAATATTCTGTTCAAACAATTTTACTATCTTACCAAAAACATTTTTAAGCTTTACTCCACTTATTCTCCTTTATCATTTAATTATTTTGACACCTTCACATGTATTTATTTATATCAATTTTAATTTACATCTCAAGCCCTAGACCCTTAAGTCTAATACCTAATCTCCACCGGGCCCTGGGGACCCCACCCCCCTGTCAGTACTTTGCTCTCCACTAGGCCCTAGGGACCCGATCCTCCTGTCGGTGCCTTGCTCTCCACCAAGCCCCTGGGACCTGACACTCATACCTGTGCCTTGCCCTCCACTGGGCCCCCGCGAGCCCATACTTAAGCCCCCCCTCCGCCCTGACCCTAAACTTGACCCTGACCCTAACCCTAAACCTAACCTTTACCCTAACCCTAACCATAACCCTGACCCTGACCCTAACCCCAACCCTCACCCTAACCCTAACCCCAGACCTAACCCTAACCCAACTATCCCTAAACCTAACCATAACCCTGACCCTGACCCTTACCCTAACCCTAACCCTAACCCTTATCCTGACCCTAACCCTAAACCTAACCCTAACGCTTAGCCTAACCCTGACCCTGAACCTAACCCTAACCCTTATCCTGACCCTTATCCTGACCCTAACCCTAAACCTAACCCTGACCCTAACCCTAACTAACCTAACCCTAACCCTAACCCTAACCTAACCCTAACCCTAACCAAACCTTAACCCTAACCCTAACCCAACCCTAACCCTAACCCAACTATCCCTAAACCTAACCATAACCCTGACCCTAACCCTAACCCTTACCCTAACCCATTTTTATGAAAACATAACCCTAACTCCTCCCTACACCCTAAACTGAATCATTTGAACTTGAGGCCTAAACCGAACCAGTCACACCAAGTTTATAACCTAACCCTAAAATAACCCATTTTTATGAGTATACAACCCTTACCTAGTCCCAGACCCTAAAATTAACCATTTGCACTCGAGGCCTAAACCGAACAGGTCGCACCAAGTTCATAATCAATGCCGGAAAAACCTTAACCCAAAACTAACCCCTAAGCTTAACCAAATTTGGGACCTTTATGAAAATTTAACCATAACCCAGCCCTTGACCCTAAACTGAACCATTTGAACTTGAGGCCTAAACCGAACCAGTCACACCTAGTTTATAATCTAACCCTAAAATAACCTTTTTTTATGAATATACAACCATTACATAGTCCCAGACCCCGAACTTAACCATTTTATCTTGAGGCCCAAACCATACCAGTCACACCAAGTTCATAATCTGTATCTGAAAAACCTTAACCCTAAACTTACCCCTAAGCTTAACCAAATTTGGGATCTTTATGAAAATTGAACCATAATCCAGCCCTTGACCCTAAACTCAACCATTTGAACTTGAAGCCTTTTGCACTTAAAAATATGAACCCAAAACATGAAAACCATATCCCACCATCTGCCCCCCCCCAAACCCCCCCCACCCCCAACACCAGCACCACATACATGTACACACAAAGACACACACATCTCTCCACACACGCTCCTTCATCTCCCTCCCTCTCACCTCTAACTGCTCCATTTCCAAAGAGGGTCAAGGTTATTGACAAGGAACCATGGATAGACAATACGCGCCGGCCCGTGCAAGCCCTTGACATTCCCATTCAACCGGCCAGTCGATTGATGAACCGGGGGGTGTCACTGTAAATTTCCCCTAACCTAACCCAGCCAGAGCCTTCGGACTTTCGTACCATACAGTTCCTAGAATGTCAAAAAACCCTCCCTCTCTCTTCTCTTCTCTTCACCTCCTCCATACCTTCTCTCTTCCCTCCTACCGGAGGGAGAAGAGGCAGGTAAGAGCCCAAACCCTACATCGGGTGGGGTGGATGTTGTCTTACACAGGACTCACCACCTTGGCTCTACCTCCTCGACACCAACCCTTTCAGTCCTCTTCCTGCAATACCTCTTCTCACCTCTCTCACTCTCTGTCCCTCTCTCCCACTCGTTCACCCCCCCTCTTACACACATACTCTCTCTCCCCATCTCGCACACACTCTCTCCACCCCCTCTTTCCAAACCAGGTTTGAACGTAATCCCACTCAGGATGAAGGCTTGTCTAAATTCGCCCTCTACATCGAGGCACCAAGTCTTTCAGTTCTCTCCCTGGGATGCCTTTTTCTCACCCCTCTCCTATACTCTCTATATCACACTCTCTCTCTCCCTCTTTCTCCCCTCTCTTTTCTTCACCTCATCCATACCTTCTCTCTTCCCTCCTACCAGAGGGAGAAGAGGCAGGTAAGAGCCCAAACCCTACATCGGGTGGGGTGGATGTTGTCTTACACAGGACTCACCACCTTGGCTCTACCTCCTCGACACCAACCCTTTCAGTCCTCTTCCTGTAATACCTCTTCTCACCTTACTCACTCTCTCTCCCTCTCTTCCACTTGTTCACTCTCCCTCTCTCTCTCTCTCTCTCTCTCTCTCTCTCTCCCCCTCTCGCACACACTCCCTCCCCCTCAAACCAGGTTTGAACGTTATCCTACCCAGGATGAAGGCTTGTCTAAATTCGCCCTCTACATCGAGGCACCAAGTCTTTCAGTTCTCTCCCTGGGATGCCTTTTTCTCACCCTTCTCCTATACTCTCTATATCACTCTCTCTCTCTCTCTCTCTCTCTCTCTCTTCCATCTTTTTCCCCCTTCTCTCTCGCTCCAAACCAGATCTGAACGTAATCCTACCCCGGATGAAGGCTTGTCTAAATTCGCCCTCTACATCGAGGCATCAAGTCTTCCAGTTCTTTTCCTGGGATAACTTTCCTCACCTCCCTTGCTCTCTCACTCCTTCTCACTGTACTTTTCTCTCTCTCTCTCTCTCTCTCTCTCTCTCTCTCTCTCCCTCTCTCTCTCTCTCTAACTGATCTCCAATCTATCCACACACATAAAAATATCTTTGAATCAAAGACAAAATACCCACACCCCAACTAACCATCCACAACTGTAAACGACATGATCATCCCACCCCTTGACAGCTGTCAAAACATGAGAACCTCATGGAATCAACCGACAGACTGACAGTCATCAGATCCAAGATGGCCGACAAGACTCCCCTCAACAGAGGATTCTTAACTTAGGACATTAAGATACCCAAAACAAGAAAAGGAAAAAACAGCTGTTAACTCCCGTACTAAATAACAACACTTTAAACACACAAAGAAGCGAAAAACACATAAAACAGTAAACATGAAACTCTAGACCAATCAAAACACTTTCCCTCCTGTCCCTCACAAACGACCCACACACCAGGAGTCAGGGGAGCAGCCACACCAGTGGGCTGGGAGCCAAGACCCAGTCACAGCAGATCACTCCAGCTCCAGGGTCATCCTGTTGAGCTCCCTCTGTTTAAAACAAATACTAAATGAGCCTTGCTCATTGTTGAAAAATAACTCAATCAATTTTTTAGTAAAAATGCTTTTTTTTGTTTCAAGATTAGAAAGATAAACACAAAGGGGACCCTTCCTACTATATAAATCATCCATTAACACTTCTCAGCCACTCAAAACACAACCAAAAAGATGTAAATGTAACACCCTGAAAAACAAATCTAAAATAAAACCCAGAAAAAACATCCCAAACGGCCACCACAAAAACCAAGAAGGTCCCCACAGAACAACAACAGGACAGATCCCTCTTCCTTGACAGCTGCCAAAACATGAGAACCATAGAGAATCAACCGATCCTCCTGACTAGATTGAACTTAAAAACATATAAAAGATGAATAAAGAAAAGAGAAAAACACAAACTGACCAAGATCAAAACTCAGACAAACCTTACAAACACCCTAAAAACACAAAAAATGGACATAACTCCAAAATTACTTGACTGGAGATCTCCAGCCAATCAGAGGGCTGGAACCCGACACACCCACCACACCCAAAGAGAGCAACCATGAGTCAGGGAGACAGCACAGGCACAGACCCAGGGAGCAAAATTCAACCCAAAACATCAATCCCAGGACATCACACCAGTGGAGGCTTTTCAGAAGACAGGTAAACCACACCACTACACTCAAAATACACATTTCCATCTTCATGAGGTGAGCGGTGTATGGACCCATGAAGTTTGGACAGGAACTTGCTCAGAGCGCTCTGGGGCTGTGCGGTGTATGGAGCACAGAGCGTATCCTGACAAGTCTCCCAACGAGACGGGCAGGACCCAGAGCCTTCAGTCCTGATCGACTTGACCATGGATACCTTGCGGTGCTAACGATTGGTCAATGTGGGTCAGGCGGTACGTAAGCGGCCCTCCTGTGTTCCGATTCTAGGACAGCACTGCAGGAAGGGTGGCCCAGGGTTTCAGGGCCTTAAACGTAACCCAGTCTTCTATGAGGAATAGCCTCACCCACACACCAGTCCATACTGCACCACACACGCTTCAATTTGAAAATCCACTCAACAAAAATTGGACTCCTTCAAATTGCCACCTTCCTCCAAAACATCACATCCCCTGATCCAGGCGAGGGATCAGGCCGTGGATGCAACAGGACCCTAGGGAGCCTCTACAAAAAACAGTATTTACAGTTTTTAACTCAGCACATCAGAGATTTTCCTCCAAACTCCCCCTCCCCACAATTTTTTTTAATTCAGAACATTTTTTCTGTCATTTAACAATTATAGACATTTATTTAAGACTTACCCTAAATAACCCTAACCCTAACCCTAACCCAATTTTATGGAAAAATGTTTTCCTCAACTCTAAAATTTTCTACAAACTCTTAAAAATATTTTTCAAAAAGACTTCACAAAAAATTACCAAATTGGCTACAGAACACACACGGGTCCTGATCAAACCCGTGGGGCCTTCCTTGAGAGAGGGTGTCTAGTGATAAAGGGCCGAAACATCCGATGACCTCAAGGTGCACTACTGAGGACGTGTTCTGAAATTTAGTCCTAAAAACAATCCAGCGCTGGACCAATGTAAAAACATAAATCATAAATTAATATATTCCTTACTATAAAATATTCTGTTCAAACAATTTTACTATCTTACCAAAAACATTTTTAAGCTTTACTCCACTTATTCTCCTTTATCATTTAATTATTTTGACACCTTCACATGTATTTATTTATATCAATTTTAATTTACATCTCAAGCCCTAGACCCTTAAGTCTAATACCTAATCTCCACCGGGCCCTGGGGACCCCACCCCCCTGTCAGTACTTTGCTCTCCACTAGGCCCTAGGGACCCGATCCTCCTGTCGGTGCCTTGCTCTCCACCAAGCCCCTGGGACCTGACACTCATACCTGTGCCTTGCCCTCCACTGGGCCCCCGCGAGCCCATACTTAAGCCCCCCCTCCGCCCTGACCCTAAACTTGACCCTGACCCTAACCCTAAACCTAACCTTTACCCTAACCCTAACCATAACCCTGACCCTGACCCTAACCCCAACCCTCACCCTAACCCTAACCCCAGACCTAACCCTAACCCAACTATCCCTAAACCTAACCATAACCCTGACCCTGACCCTTACCCTAACCCTAACCCTAACCCTTATCCTGACCCTAACCCTAAACCTAACCCTAACGCTTAGCCTAACCCTGACCCTGAACCTAACCCTAACCCTTATCCTGACCCTTATCCTGACCCTAACCCTAAACCTAACCCTGACCCTAACCCTAACTAACCTAACCCTAACCCTAACCCTAACCTAACCCTAACCCTAACCAAACCTTAACCCTAACCCTAACCCAACCCTAACCCTAACCCAACTATCCCTAAACCTAACCATAACCCTGACCCTAACCCTAACCCTTACCCTAACCCATTTTTATGAAAACATAACCCTAACTCCTCCCTACACCCTAAACTGAATCATTTGAACTTGAGGCCTAAACCGAACCAGTCACACCAAGTTTATAACCTAACCCTAAAATAACCCATTTTTATGAGTATACAACCCTTACCTAGTCCCAGACCCTAAAATTAACCATTTGCACTCGAGGCCTAAACCGAACAGGTCGCACCAAGTTCATAATCAATGCCGGAAAAACCTTAACCCAAAACTAACCCCTAAGCTTAACCAAATTTGGGACCTTTATGAAAATTTAACCATAACCCAGCCCTTGACCCTAAACTGAACCATTTGAACTTGAGGCCTAAACCGAACCAGTCACACCTAGTTTATAATCTAACCCTAAAATAACCTTTTTTTATGAATATACAACCATTACATAGTCCCAGACCCCGAACTTAACCATTTTATCTTGAGGCCCAAACCATACCAGTCACACCAAGTTCATAATCTGTATCTGAAAAACCTTAACCCTAAACTTACCCCTAAGCTTAACCAAATTTGGGATCTTTATGAAAATTGAACCATAATCCAGCCCTTGACCCTAAACTCAACCATTTGAACTTGAAGCCTTTTGCACTTAAAAATATGAACCCAAAACATGAAAACCATATCCCACCATCTGCCCCCCCCCAAACCCCCCCCACCCCCAACACCAGCACCACATACATGTACACACAAAGACACACACATCTCTCCACACACGCTCCTTCATCTCCCTCCCTCTCACCTCTAACTGCTCCATTTCCAAAGAGGGTCAAGGTTATTGACAAGGAACCATGGATAGACAATACGCGCCGGCCCGTGCAAGCCCTTGACATTCCCATTCAACCGGCCAGTCGATTGATGAACCGGGGGGTGTCACTGTAAATTTCCCCTAACCTAACCCAGCCAGAGCCTTCGGACTTTCGTACCATACAGTTCCTAGAATGTCAAAAAACCCTCCCTCTCTCTTCTCTTCTCTTCACCTCCTCCATACCTTCTCTCTTCCCTCCTACCGGAGGGAGAAGAGGCAGGTAAGAGCCCAAACCCTACATCGGGTGGGGTGGATGTTGTCTTACACAGGACTCACCACCTTGGCTCTACCTCCTCGACACCAACCCTTTCAGTCCTCTTCCTGCAATACCTCTTCTCACCTCTCTCACTCTCTGTCCCTCTCTCCCACTCGTTCACCCCCCCTCTTACACACATACTCTCTCTCCCCATCTCGCACACACTCTCTCCACCCCCTCTTTCCAAACCAGGTTTGAACGTAATCCCACTCAGGATGAAGGCTTGTCTAAATTCGCCCTCTACATCGAGGCACCAAGTCTTTCAGTTCTCTCCCTGGGATGCCTTTTTCTCACCCCTCTCCTATACTCTCTATATCACACTCTCTCTCTCCCTCTTTCTCCCCTCTCTTTTCTTCACCTCATCCATACCTTCTCTCTTCCCTCCTACCAGAGGGAGAAGAGGCAGGTAAGAGCCCAAACCCTACATCGGGTGGGGTGGATGTTGTCTTACACAGGACTCACCACCTTGGCTCTACCTCCTCGACACCAACCCTTTCAGTCCTCTTCCTGTAATACCTCTTCTCACCTTACTCACTCTCTCTCCCTCTCTTCCACTTGTTCACTCTCCCTCTCTCTCTCTCTCTCTCTCTCTCTCTCTCTCCCCCTCTCGCACACACTCCCTCCCCCTCAAACCAGGTTTGAACGTTATCCTACCCAGGATGAAGGCTTGTCTAAATTCGCCCTCTACATCGAGGCACCAAGTCTTTCAGTTCTCTCCCTGGGATGCCTTTTTCTCACCCTTCTCCTATACTCTCTATATCACTCTCTCTCTCTCTCTCTCTCTCTCTCTCTTCCATCTTTTTCCCCCTTCTCTCTCGCTCCAAACCAGATCTGAACGTAATCCTACCCCGGATGAAGGCTTGTCTAAATTCGCCCTCTACATCGAGGCATCAAGTCTTCCAGTTCTTTTCCTGGGATAACTTTCCTCACCTCCCTTGCTCTCTCACTCCTTCTCACTGTACTTTTCTCTCTCTCTCTCTCTCTCTCTCTCTCTCTCTCTCTCCCTCTCTCTCTCTCTCTAACTGATCTCCAATCTATCCACACACATAAAAATATCTTTGAATCAAAGACAAAATACCCACACCCCAACTAACCATCCACAACTGTAAACGACATGATCATCCCACCCCTTGACAGCTGTCAAAACATGAGAACCTCATGGAATCAACCGACAGACTGACAGTCATCAGATCCAAGATGGCCGACAAGACTCCCCTCAACAGAGGATTCTTAACTTAGGACATTAAGATACCCAAAACAAGAAAAGGAAAAAACAGCTGTTAACTCCCGTACTAAATAACAACACTTTAAACACACAAAGAAGCGAAAAACACATAAAACAGTAAACATGAAACTCTAGACCAATCAAAACACTTTCCCTCCTGTCCCTCACAAACGACCCACACACCAGGAGTCAGGGGAGCAGCCACACCAGTGGGCTGGGAGCCAAGACCCAGTCACAGCAGATCACTCCAGCTCCAGGGTCATCCTGTTGAGCTCCCTCTGTTTAAAACAAATACTAAATGAGCCTTGCTCATTGTTGAAAAATAACTCAATCAATTTTTTAGTAAAAATGCTTTTTTTTGTTTCAAGATTAGAAAGATAAACACAAAGGGGACCCTTCCTACTATATAAATCATCCATTAACACTTCTCAGCCACTCAAAACACAACCAAAAAGATGTAAATGTAACACCCTGAAAAACAAATCTAAAATAAAACCCAGAAAAAACATCCCAAACGGCCACCACAAAAACCAAGAAGGTCCCCACAGAACAACAACAGGACAGATCCCTCTTCCTTGACAGCTGCCAAAACATGAGAACCATAGAGAATCAACCGATCCTCCTGACTAGATTGAACTTAAAAACATATAAAAGATGAATAAAGAAAAGAGAAAAACACAAACTGACCAAGATCAAAACTCAGACAAACCTTACAAACACCCTAAAAACACAAAAAATGGACATAACTCCAAAATTACTTGACTGGAGATCTCCAGCCAATCAGAGGGCTGGAACCCGACACACCCACCACACCCAAAGAGAGCAACCATGAGTCAGGGAGACAGCACAGGCACAGACCCAGGGAGCAAAATTCAACCCAAAACATCAATCCCAGGACATCACACCAGTGGAGGCTTTTCAGAAGACAGGTAAACCACACCACTACACTCAAAATACACATTTCCATCTTCATGAGGTGAGCGGTGTATGGACCCATGAAGTTTGGACAGGAACTTGCTCAGAGCGCTCTGGGGCTGTGCGGTGTATGGAGCACAGAGCGTATCCTGACAAGTCTCCCAACGAGACGGGCAGGACCCAGAGCCTTCAGTCCTGATCGACTTGACCATGGATACCTTGCGGTGCTAACGATTGGTCAATGTGGGTCAGGCGGTACGTAAGCGGCCCTCCTGTGTTCCGATTCTAGGACAGCACTGCAGGAAGGGTGGCCCAGGGTTTCAGGGCCTTAAACGTAACCCAGTCTTCTATGAGGAATAGCCTCACCCACACACCAGTCCATACTGCACCACACACGCTTCAATTTGAAAATCCACTCAACAAAAATTGGACTCCTTCAAATTGCCACCTTCCTCCAAAACATCACATCCCCTGATCCAGGCGAGGGATCAGGCCGTGGATGCAACAGGACCCTAGGGAGCCTCTACAAAAAACAGTATTTACAGTTTTTAACTCAGCACATCAGAGATTTTCCTCCAAACTCCCCCTCCCCACAATTTTTTTTAATTCAGAACATTTTTTCTGTCATTTAACAATTATAGACATTTATTTAAGACTTACCCTAAATAACCCTAACCCTAACCCTAACCCAATTTTATGGAAAAATGTTTTCCTCAACTCTAAAATTTTCTACAAACTCTTAAAAATATTTTTCAAAAAGACTTCACAAAAAATTACCAAATTGGCTACAGAACACACACGGGTCCTGATCAAACCCGTGGGGCCTTCCTTGAGAGAGGGTGTCTAGTGATAAAGGGCCGAAACATCCGATGACCTCAAGGTGCACTACTGAGGACGTGTTCTGAAATTTAGTCCTAAAAACAATCCAGCGCTGGACCAATGTAAAAACATAAATCATAAATTAATATATTCCTTACTATAAAATATTCTGTTCAAACAATTTTACTATCTTACCAAAAACATTTTTAAGCTTTACTCCACTTATTCTCCTTTATCATTTAATTATTTTGACACCTTCACATGTATTTATTTATATCAATTTTAATTTACATCTCAAGCCCTAGACCCTTAAGTCTAATACCTAATCTCCACCGGGCCCTGGGGACCCCACCCCCCTGTCAGTACTTTGCTCTCCACTAGGCCCTAGGGACCCGATCCTCCTGTCGGTGCCTTGCTCTCCACCAAGCCCCTGGGACCTGACACTCATACCTGTGCCTTGCCCTCCACTGGGCCCCCGCGAGCCCATACTTAAGCCCCCCCTCCGCCCTGACCCTAAACTTGACCCTGACCCTAACCCTAAACCTAACCTTTACCCTAACCCTAACCATAACCCTGACCCTGACCCTAACCCCAACCCTCACCCTAACCCTAACCCCAGACCTAACCCTAACCCAACTATCCCTAAACCTAACCATAACCCTGACCCTGACCCTTACCCTAACCCTAACCCTAACCCTTATCCTGACCCTAACCCTAAACCTAACCCTAACGCTTAGCCTAACCCTGACCCTGAACCTAACCCTAACCCTTATCCTGACCCTTATCCTGACCCTAACCCTAAACCTAACCCTGACCCTAACCCTAACTAACCTAACCCTAACCCTAACCCTAACCTAACCCTAACCCTAACCAAACCTTAACCCTAACCCTAACCCAACCCTAACCCTAACCCAACTATCCCTAAACCTAACCATAACCCTGACCCTAACCCTAACCCTTACCCTAACCCATTTTTATGAAAACATAACCCTAACTCCTCCCTACACCCTAAACTGAATCATTTGAACTTGAGGCCTAAACCGAACCAGTCACACCAAGTTTATAACCTAACCCTAAAATAACCCATTTTTATGAGTATACAACCCTTACCTAGTCCCAGACCCTAAAATTAACCATTTGCACTCGAGGCCTAAACCGAACAGGTCGCACCAAGTTCATAATCAATGCCGGAAAAACCTTAACCCAAAACTAACCCCTAAGCTTAACCAAATTTGGGACCTTTATGAAAATTTAACCATAACCCAGCCCTTGACCCTAAACTGAACCATTTGAACTTGAGGCCTAAACCGAACCAGTCACACCTAGTTTATAATCTAACCCTAAAATAACCTTTTTTTATGAATATACAACCATTACATAGTCCCAGACCCCGAACTTAACCATTTTATCTTGAGGCCCAAACCATACCAGTCACACCAAGTTCATAATCTGTATCTGAAAAACCTTAACCCTAAACTTACCCCTAAGCTTAACCAAATTTGGGATCTTTATGAAAATTGAACCATAATCCAGCCCTTGACCCTAAACTCAACCATTTGAACTTGAAGCCTTTTGCACTTAAAAATATGAACCCAAAACATGAAAACCATATCCCACCATCTGCCCCCCCCCAAACCCCCCCCACCCCCAACACCAGCACCACATACATGTACACACAAAGACACACACATCTCTCCACACACGCTCCTTCATCTCCCTCCCTCTCACCTCTAACTGCTCCATTTCCAAAGAGGGTCAAGGTTATTGACAAGGAACCATGGATAGACAATACGCGCCGGCCCGTGCAAGCCCTTGACATTCCCATTCAACCGGCCAGTCGATTGATGAACCGGGGGGTGTCACTGTAAATTTCCCCTAACCTAACCCAGCCAGAGCCTTCGGACTTTCGTACCATACAGTTCCTAGAATGTCAAAAAACCCTCCCTCTCTCTTCTCTTCTCTTCACCTCCTCCATACCTTCTCTCTTCCCTCCTACCGGAGGGAGAAGAGGCAGGTAAGAGCCCAAACCCTACATCGGGTGGGGTGGATGTTGTCTTACACAGGACTCACCACCTTGGCTCTACCTCCTCGACACCAACCCTTTCAGTCCTCTTCCTGCAATACCTCTTCTCACCTCTCTCACTCTCTGTCCCTCTCTCCCACTCGTTCACCCCCCCTCTTACACACATACTCTCTCTCCCCATCTCGCACACACTCTCTCCACCCCCTCTTTCCAAACCAGGTTTGAACGTAATCCCACTCAGGATGAAGGCTTGTCTAAATTCGCCCTCTACATCGAGGCACCAAGTCTTTCAGTTCTCTCCCTGGGATGCCTTTTTCTCACCCCTCTCCTATACTCTCTATATCACACTCTCTCTCTCCCTCTTTCTCCCCTCTCTTTTCTTCACCTCATCCATACCTTCTCTCTTCCCTCCTACCAGAGGGAGAAGAGGCAGGTAAGAGCCCAAACCCTACATCGGGTGGGGTGGATGTTGTCTTACACAGGACTCACCACCTTGGCTCTACCTCCTCGACACCAACCCTTTCAGTCCTCTTCCTGTAATACCTCTTCTCACCTTACTCACTCTCTCTCCCTCTCTTCCACTTGTTCACTCTCCCTCTCTCTCTCTCTCTCTCTCTCTCTCTCTCTCCCCCTCTCGCACACACTCCCTCCCCCTCAAACCAGGTTTGAACGTTATCCTACCCAGGATGAAGGCTTGTCTAAATTCGCCCTCTACATCGAGGCACCAAGTCTTTCAGTTCTCTCCCTGGGATGCCTTTTTCTCACCCTTCTCCTATACTCTCTATATCACTCTCTCTCTCTCTCTCTCTCTCTCTCTCTTCCATCTTTTTCCCCCTTCTCTCTCGCTCCAAACCAGATCTGAACGTAATCCTACCCCGGATGAAGGCTTGTCTAAATTCGCCCTCTACATCGAGGCATCAAGTCTTCCAGTTCTTTTCCTGGGATAACTTTCCTCACCTCCCTTGCTCTCTCACTCCTTCTCACTGTACTTTTCTCTCTCTCTCTCTCTCTCTCTCTCTCTCTCTCTCTCCCTCTCTCTCTCTCTCTAACTGATCTCCAATCTATCCACACACATAAAAATATCTTTGAATCAAAGACAAAATACCCACACCCCAACTAACCATCCACAACTGTAAACGACATGATCATCCCACCCCTTGACAGCTGTCAAAACATGAGAACCTCATGGAATCAACCGACAGACTGACAGTCATCAGATCCAAGATGGCCGACAAGACTCCCCTCAACAGAGGATTCTTAACTTAGGACATTAAGATACCCAAAACAAGAAAAGGAAAAAACAGCTGTTAACTCCCGTACTAAATAACAACACTTTAAACACACAAAGAAGCGAAAAACACATAAAACAGTAAACATGAAACTCTAGACCAATCAAAACACTTTCCCTCCTGTCCCTCACAAACGACCCACACACCAGGAGTCAGGGGAGCAGCCACACCAGTGGGCTGGGAGCCAAGACCCAGTCACAGCAGATCACTCCAGCTCCAGGGTCATCCTGTTGAGCTCCCTCTGTTTAAAACAAATACTAAATGAGCCTTGCTCATTGTTGAAAAATAACTCAATCAATTTTTTAGTAAAAATGCTTTTTTTTGTTTCAAGATTAGAAAGATAAACACAAAGGGGACCCTTCCTACTATATAAATCATCCATTAACACTTCTCAGCCACTCAAAACACAACCAAAAAGATGTAAATGTAACACCCTGAAAAACAAATCTAAAATAAAACCCAGAAAAAACATCCCAAACGGCCACCACAAAAACCAAGAAGGTCCCCACAGAACAACAACAGGACAGATCCCTCTTCCTTGACAGCTGCCAAAACATGAGAACCATAGAGAATCAACCGATCCTCCTGACTAGATTGAACTTAAAAACATATAAAAGATGAATAAAGAAAAGAGAAAAACACAAACTGACCAAGATCAAAACTCAGACAAACCTTACAAACACCCTAAAAACACAAAAAATGGACATAACTCCAAAATTACTTGACTGGAGATCTCCAGCCAATCAGAGGGCTGGAACCCGACACACCCACCACACCCAAAGAGAGCAACCATGAGTCAGGGAGACAGCACAGGCACAGACCCAGGGAGCAAAATTCAACCCAAAACATCAATCCCAGGACATCACACCAGTGGAGGCTTTTCAGAAGACAGGTAAACCACACCACTACACTCAAAATACACATTTCCATCTTCATGAGGTGAGCGGTGTATGGACCCATGAAGTTTGGACAGGAACTTGCTCAGAGCGCTCTGGGGCTGTGCGGTGTATGGAGCACAGAGCGTATCCTGACAAGTCTCCCAACGAGACGGGCAGGACCCAGAGCCTTCAGTCCTGATCGACTTGACCATGGATACCTTGCGGTGCTAACGATTGGTCAATGTGGGTCAGGCGGTACGTAAGCGGCCCTCCTGTGTTCCGATTCTAGGACAGCACTGCAGGAAGGGTGGCCCAGGGTTTCAGGGCCTTAAACGTAACCCAGTCTTCTATGAGGAATAGCCTCACCCACACACCAGTCCATACTGCACCACACACGCTTCAATTTGAAAATCCACTCAACAAAAATTGGACTCCTTCAAATTGCCACCTTCCTCCAAAACATCACATCCCCTGATCCAGGCGAGGGATCAGGCCGTGGATGCAACAGGACCCTAGGGAGCCTCTACAAAAAACAGTATTTACAGTTTTTAACTCAGCACATCAGAGATTTTCCTCCAAACTCCCCCTCCCCACAATTTTTTTTAATTCAGAACATTTTTTCTGTCATTTAACAATTATAGACATTTATTTAAGACTTACCCTAAATAACCCTAACCCTAACCCTAACCCAATTTTATGGAAAAATGTTTTCCTCAACTCTAAAATTTTCTACAAACTCTTAAAAATATTTTTCAAAAAGACTTCACAAAAAATTACCAAATTGGCTACAGAACACACACGGGTCCTGATCAAACCCGTGGGGCCTTCCTTGAGAGAGGGTGTCTAGTGATAAAGGGCCGAAACATCCGATGACCTCAAGGTGCACTACTGAGGACGTGTTCTGAAATTTAGTCCTAAAAACAATCCAGCGCTGGACCAATGTAAAAACATAAATCATAAATTAATATATTCCTTACTATAAAATATTCTGTTCAAACAATTTTACTATCTTACCAAAAACATTTTTAAGCTTTACTCCACTTATTCTCCTTTATCATTTAATTATTTTGACACCTTCACATGTATTTATTTATATCAATTTTAATTTACATCTCAAGCCCTAGACCCTTAAGTCTAATACCTAATCTCCACCGGGCCCTGGGGACCCCACCCCCCTGTCAGTACTTTGCTCTCCACTAGGCCCTAGGGACCCGATCCTCCTGTCGGTGCCTTGCTCTCCACCAAGCCCCTGGGACCTGACACTCATACCTGTGCCTTGCCCTCCACTGGGCCCCCGCGAGCCCATACTTAAGCCCCCCCTCCGCCCTGACCCTAAACTTGACCCTGACCCTAACCCTAAACCTAACCTTTACCCTAACCCTAACCATAACCCTGACCCTGACCCTAACCCCAACCCTCACCCTAACCCTAACCCCAGACCTAACCCTAACCCAACTATCCCTAAACCTAACCATAACCCTGACCCTGACCCTTACCCTAACCCTAACCCTAACCCTTATCCTGACCCTAACCCTAAACCTAACCCTAACGCTTAGCCTAACCCTGACCCTGAACCTAACCCTAACCCTTATCCTGACCCTTATCCTGACCCTAACCCTAAACCTAACCCTGACCCTAACCCTAACTAACCTAACCCTAACCCTAACCCTAACCTAACCCTAACCCTAACCAAACCTTAACCCTAACCCTAACCCAACCCTAACCCTAACCCAACTATCCCTAAACCTAACCATAACCCTGACCCTAACCCTAACCCTTACCCTAACCCATTTTTATGAAAACATAACCCTAACTCCTCCCTACACCCTAAACTGAATCATTTGAACTTGAGGCCTAAACCGAACCAGTCACACCAAGTTTATAACCTAACCCTAAAATAACCCATTTTTATGAGTATACAACCCTTACCTAGTCCCAGACCCTAAAATTAACCATTTGCACTCGAGGCCTAAACCGAACAGGTCGCACCAAGTTCATAATCAATGCCGGAAAAACCTTAACCCAAAACTAACCCCTAAGCTTAACCAAATTTGGGACCTTTATGAAAATTTAACCATAACCCAGCCCTTGACCCTAAACTGAACCATTTGAACTTGAGGCCTAAACCGAACCAGTCACACCTAGTTTATAATCTAACCCTAAAATAACCTTTTTTTATGAATATACAACCATTACATAGTCCCAGACCCCGAACTTAACCATTTTATCTTGAGGCCCAAACCATACCAGTCACACCAAGTTCATAATCTGTATCTGAAAAACCTTAACCCTAAACTTACCCCTAAGCTTAACCAAATTTGGGATCTTTATGAAAATTGAACCATAATCCAGCCCTTGACCCTAAACTCAACCATTTGAACTTGAAGCCTTTTGCACTTAAAAATATGAACCCAAAACATGAAAACCATATCCCACCATCTGCCCCCCCCCAAACCCCCCCCACCCCCAACACCAGCACCACATACATGTACACACAAAGACACACACATCTCTCCACACACGCTCCTTCATCTCCCTCCCTCTCACCTCTAACTGCTCCATTTCCAAAGAGGGTCAAGGTTATTGACAAGGAACCATGGATAGACAATACGCGCCGGCCCGTGCAAGCCCTTGACATTCCCATTCAACCGGCCAGTCGATTGATGAACCGGGGGGTGTCACTGTAAATTTCCCCTAACCTAAACCTAACCTTCTCCATCTCATGCCTAGCCCTAACCCTAGGTCTAAATCTAACCCTAACCCAACCCGAAACCTAACCCTTCCAGACCATGCCTAAACCTAACCCTAGGTCTAAACCTAACCCTAAACCTAGACTTCTCCATCCCATGCCTAAACCTAACCTTAACCCTAACCCTGACCCTAACCTAACCCTAACCTAACCCTTACCTAACCCTAACCTAACCCTAACCCTAACCCTAACCCTAACCCTAACCTTACTCTAACCCTAACCAAACCTTAACCCTAACCCTAACCCTAAACCTAACCTTACCTAACCTAACCTAACCTAACCCTAACCCTAACCCTTACCCTAACCCTAACCCTAAACCTAACCTAACCTAACCCTTACCTAACCCTAACCCTAACCTAACCCTAACCCTAACCCTAACCTAACCTAACCCTAACCCTAACCCGAACCTTACCTAACCCTAACCAAACCCTTACCTAACCCTAACCAAACCCTAACCCTAACCCTAACCTTACCTAACCTAACCCTAACCTAGCCCTTACCTAACCCTAACCTAACCCTAACCTAACCTAACCCTAACCCTAACCCTAACCCTAACCCTAACCTTACTCTGACCCTAACCAAACCCTAACCAAACCCTAATCCTAACCCTAAACCTAACCTTACCTAACCCTAACCTAACCTAACCCTACCCTAACCCTAACCCTACCCTACCCTAACCCTAACCCTATACCTAACCTTACCTAACCCTAACCCTAGCCTGACCCTAACCCTTGCCTAACCCTAACCCGAGGTCTTAATCTAACTCTAACCCAAACCCTACCCTAAGCCTTCACTATACCAAACCAAAACTCGCACCTTGCTCTCCACCGGGTCCTGGGGACCCGACCCTCATTGCCCGTGCCTTGCACTCCACCGGGCCCTGGGGACCCTACCAGCATGCCTTTGCCTTGCTCTCCACTGGGTCCTGGGGACCCTAAACTCTCATACCCGTGCCTTGCTCTCCACTGGGTCCTGGGGACCCGACCCTCATACCCGTGCCTTGCTCTCCACTGGGCCCCGGGGAGCCCAAACTTAAGCCCCCCTCCGCGGACTAAACCAATCAGCTCGTCCGGAAAAAACCTTGCGCCCCTGGTAAGAAGACGCGCTTTTTGATAGGGAATTGAGAAATAGGTTTTAAAGCTAAAAACCAGCTACCTAGCCTAACTCACCCCTTTCAGCTAACCCTAACTGCTCGGTTGGGACTCCCCCTCTGAACCTAACTCTAAGGGACTGTAGCTTTGACTCTACCCTAAAACATAACCTGCTGGCCACAATCCTCATCCTCAAGCTGACCGTCAGAACCCCAAGCCTTAGCCTTATCTTAACTCTAAACCTAAACCTCAACCTTTCCCTATCCCTACTCATCTTCACTCTTAACTACCCTTTCCGACTAGAACTCTGAGCCTCAAGCTCACCAGAACCCTTAGCCGCAAACCGTAGCCTAAAAACCTTACCGTAGGCCCTAAAACTTACCCTGAGCTGGATCCACCATACCTGGATATCGGTTGAACTCAAAATCCAAGAAACCCAAACCCGGCATGGGCTCAAAGGAATAAAGGAAAGAACCGAAAACAATATGACCGGAGAGTTAACCGACAGGCGCCGGCCAGTGCATTGCCTCTGACTCGCCCATTTCAACCACCCCAGTCGTTGGACGGGTGTGGGGGGAGTTATCGTGCTACTCTTTTCTACCCTAACCTAACCTAGCCAGAGCCTTCGGACAGGTTGCTCTCTGTTGAAAATCCAAGTAGCCTTCGGACAGGTTGCTCTCTGTTGAAAATCCAAGTCTTAAAAAGAATCCTACCAACCGATATCCTTTCTTCAATTCTTCCAGACTACAACATGTCGGAAAAATACGACGACTTCCAGAGAACCGTCAGGGTTTTTCACCAATACATGAAGGCCTATCACCACCTGGAACATGTAAAGATTACCCCTGAATCGACCCCAACCAGGGGACTCAAAAAGATTGAAGACGACCTCATCATGTCCATTAGGCCTGCGCTCCAAAAGGAAACCACGGCCCTACTATGTGCTGCAAATGCCAAAAACTGGACCCAAACAACTCTTCAAATACTTGAGGAGCACTACGAAGCAATAATCACAGAATGCCGCAAGAAACTTACCTCTCTGCCCAAACCAGACTGGGAAAGAGCACTGATGGTAGCGACAAAATGGACCCAACGCAGCCAACCTCGCATTTCAAACGTAACCTTAAAACAAACCCAAGAAAAGCTAACCCAGCTAATGGAAGAAGTAACAAGGGAACAGCCCCACCCCGAACCTGCACAAACCGGTATTCAGAGCCCACAGCGGGGTGAGCCTGACGTCGAGGAACCCCTCCCAAAACGCAACAAATTCTCGACAGAACAAGAGAAAGGAGAACAAGAACAAGAACAGGAACAACAACAACAGCAACAACAACAGCAACAACAACAACAACAACAACAACAACAACAACAACAACAACAACAACAACAACAACAACAACAACAACAACCCGATCTAGACGATACATCCAACTCCTGGGATCTCTTTGAACCCCGTGAATACCTCGAAAACCACCTGACCCCCAAAGTGCTACTTACCCCGATTGATAAGGCAACAGAAAATACCCATCTCTTCGCAAGACACAACCACTATGGGGCAAAAACGCTCAACTGGAACCTTAACCCAAAAAGACCAATCCTGATCGTAGGCGACTCCAATCTAAGCAGACTTCCCCGAATCCAAAACAACAGGATCCAGGTGGATTGTTACCCAGGAGCAAACTTATCGGATGCCGCCCACCTATTACGACGAAAGTGCCCAACGGATGACCGAGTCTCAAAAGTTGTACTTTCCTTTGGAGTCAACAACAGAGGCCAAGGAAACCCTTCCATTCTTAAAAAAGACCTGCACAGAATGCTAGACGCAGCCAAAAGTACTTTCCCCCAGGCAGAAATCTTCATCCCCAACATCACTTTCAACAAGAAACTTCCTTTAAAGACCCAGGCCAATCTCCAAACCCTCAACCACTTGATTAAGGAAACAGGCAGACAGATCCCTAGACTGGAACAAGACCTGTTCAAAACAGAAGAAGACCAGATACACTGGACCCCAACAACGGCAAACCACATGTGGCTAACCTGGAAGACTTTTTTAGAGTAAAGGACCACCCAACAACGACAAGAAAACCCCAAAGACAAGAAAAAGAGGTGGTCAACCTATCCACACAACTCCAACTCACCCCGGCCCAAAACCAATTGCTCAAAAAAGGTCTCTCATTCGTGCCCACCAGCAAACAAACCACCCACAAACACAATTCCTTGAGGGCAGACATCACGGCCTACCACAGGAGACTCAAGCTTAGCACCCACTATGGCCCCGCCTCCACAACAGCAAACTACCAACCCTTCACAAACAAGTCCAACTGGGAACCAGACCCGAAAAAACTACCCAAACCCCTAATTGACCTGATCCAGAAGGATCAACAGACAATTAACAAATTGAAACAACAACCCGACAAACCCAACCTGCCACCAGAAGAGAACCAGGCCCTCAAACAACTCCTCAGAAACACCAGCATTGTCATAAAGCCAGCGGACAAAGGCAGTGCCACAGTGATAATGGACAGGCCCGACTACGTGCATGAAGCCTTGAGACAACTCCAGGACCAAACCTACTACCAACCACTTCCAGAACCAATCTACCCAGAAACCAGCAAAATGATCTCGGGATTATTAGACCGCCTACAACAAGAAGGAAAACTCACCAAGAAACAAGTCACTTACCTCAGAGGTGAAAATACCCCCAGACCGAGGTATTTTTACCTCCTACCTAAAATTCACAAACCCCCTGAAAAATGGACTGTCCCCCACAAAATCCCACCAGGAAGACCCATTGTTTCTGATTGCGGCAGTGAAAGCTATGGGATAGCTGAGTACATCGACTCCTTTCTGACCCCAATAGCAAACCGTCACCCCAGCTATATCAAAAACACCCAAGACTTCATACAGAACATTCGGAGCATCAAGATCACAGAACCATGCATCCTCTTCACAATGGATGTCAACAGCTTATACACCAACATTGACACCCCCCTTGGCATGAAGGCTGTTCAAAAATGGCTCAAAAAGCACCCTGAGGACAACCGTCCGGACCAGGAAATACTGCAACTTCTACATCTGAGCCTAACAAGGAACGACTTCCAATTTGACGGACAATATTACCTCCAAACCAAGGGAACGGCCATGGGCAAACGATTTGCCCCAGCATATGCCAACATATACATGGCGGATTGGGAGGAAACCGCTTTTCAAAAGTGCAACAAAAAACCAGCACACTACTTCAGATACCTAGACGACATTTGGGGTATCTGGACACATACTGAGAGCGACTTTGCGCAGTTTGTTACCACCCTGAACAGCCACCACGACTTGATCAACGTAACACCAACCACAGACGAGAAAGAAGTCAACTTCCTGGACACAACTGTTTTCAAAGGACCTGACTTCCTGAACTCTGGTATCCTTGAGACCAAAGTCTATTTCAAACCAACTGACACTCACGCCTTGCTGCACAAAACCAGTTTCCACCCCAAGCACACATTCCGGGGGATACTGAAGTCACAACTACTAAGATTTGATAGAATCTGCTCTCAAACCAAAGACAGAGACCAAGCAACCAAGAAACTCTTTCAAACCCTCAGACAGAGAGGGTACCAAAGATCCCTCCTCAGAACGATCCAAAAACAAACCTTCGAGAACCAACGGAGGCCCCTCACCTCCACCGAAAACAACAGCTTGACGATGGAACAATCAAGAAACCGACAAGAACCCCAAATAGAGGATTTGAGACAAATGATTCCACTCATAACAACATACTCCTCACATGCGGTACAAGTGAACTACCACCTTAAAAAGAACTTTCGAGAAACACTCGAGGGGACTTCAATCCCAAACAAACTCAAAATCATATCGGCATACAAGAAGAACCCTAACCTCAAGGACATTCTTGTCAGAGCCAAACTACCCAAACCCATGGCACTAAGATCACTACCTAGGAATCCCAAAACAGCCAGGAACAGGACCTCCAAAGCCACCTACAATTTACCCAACGACATCCCACTCAACAGGACCAACTGCGTCTACCTGATCCAATGCAAAAGATGTCGTATACAATACGTCGGGCAAACACGCAACTCACTTGGAACACGCCTTTCCCACCACACCTATAACATAAGGAAGGACATCAAAACCAACACTCACCTGGTCCGACACTTCCAGAGACACGGATTTCAAAACCTACACCTCACAGGACTCCAACATAACCCACACTGGACAACAACACAACGTCGCCAGCAGGAAGACCGTTGGATCCAAAAGTTGGGAACCAAATTCCCTAATGGACTAAACCAATAGAAAAAATGATCTGATGTTTACAATTGATTTGTTTGAATGTTAATGACTTACCTGTACAAAGTTGAATAAACATGAGCAAAAGAGGGCTGGAAATGATGATTAAGGGACCGATTCAAGGCAAGCTGCCAGGAACAAGCCCAAGCCTGATTCAACCCTCTTTGCTCTTTAAAAAATTTTAAAAAAAGACCACCAGAACTTACTCTCTTTGAAAAATCACCAAAAAAATCTTGTTCACACACTTATCTTAAACTCACTCTCCTCCCAACACTTCCCCACGGGAGTGGGGGAGTGTGGGAGGCGGAGGTCACATGCCCAGACCGGCAGCGGGGGAGTCAGGGTCCAGACCGGCCCTCTCCCCCGGACCTTTTCCTCTCATTCCTCCCTCAGTCTCTAGTTAACCCACCTACCTGCTCACACAAACTTATCTCAAACTCACTCTCCTCTCAACACTTCCCCACGGGAGTGGGGGGGTGTTGGGAGGCAGAGGTCACATGCCCAGACCGGCAGCGGGGGAGTCAGGGTCCAGACCGACCCTCTCCCCCGGACCTTTTCCTCTCGTTCCTCCCTCAGTCTCTAGTTAACCCACCTACCTGCTCTCACACACACTTATCTCAAACTCACTCTCCTCTCAACACTTCCCCACGGGAGTGGGGGGGTGTTGGGAGGCAGAGGTCACATGCCCAGACCGGCAGCGGGGGAGTCAGGGTCCAGACCGACCCTCTCCCCCGGACCTTTTCCTCTCATTCCTCCCTCAGTCTCTAGTTAACCCACCTACCTGCTCACACACACTTATCTCAAACTCACTCTCCTCTCAACACTTCCCCACGGGAGTGGGGGGGTGTTGGGAGGCAGAGGTCACATGCCCAGACCGGCAGCGGGGGAGTCAGGGTCCAGACCGACCCTCTCCCCCGGACCTTTTCCTCTCATTCCTCCCTCAGTCTCTAGTTAACCCACCTACCTGCTCACACACACTTATCTCAAACTCACTCTCCTCTCAACACTTCCCCACGGGAGTGGGGGGCTGTTGGGAGGCAGAGGTCACATGCCCAGACCGGCAGCGGGGGAGTCAGGGTCCAGACCGACCCTCTCCCCCGGACCTTCTCCTCTCATTCCACCTTCTCCTCTCATTCCTCCCTCAGTCTCTAGTTAACCCACCTACCTGCTCACACACACTTATCTCAAACTCACTCTCCTCTCAACACTTCCCCACGGGAGTGGGGGGGTGTTGGGAGGCAGAGGTCACATGCCCAGACCGGCAGCGGGGGAGTCAGGGTCTAGACCGACCCCCTCCCCTGGACCTTCTCCTCTCATTCCACCTTCTCCTCTCATTCCTCCCTCAGTCTCTAGTTAACCCACCTACCTGCTCTCACACACACTTATCTCAAACTCACTCTCCTCCCAACGCTTCCCCACGGGGGTGGGGGAGCGTTGGGAGGCAGAGGTCACATGCCCAAACCGGCAGCGGGGGAGTCAGGGTCCAGACCGACCCTCTCCCCTGGACCTTCTCCTCTCATTCCTCCTACCATCTACTCACTTACCTATTCACAAACCTACCTTTAAAACACTCAACCTGCCTTCCGGCTCACACTCCCACTTTAAAGTCATGAACCTGCTCACTGGACCTTTCCTTCTCCTCCTTCACCTCCCCTTCTCCTGTTCTTCAGCCCTCCTTCCTGAAAAAAATGCAGAAAACAGAATAAAAAAATTATAATTTTGTTAAAAATAATTTATAATTAAAAAATAATAAATCAAAAAATATATATTTTAATAAAAACAATCTTCATAATTATTTTAATATTTTTCCCATCACCAATACAACACCAATATTCAATAAGTATGGCAATACCGCCATTACTGCCCTTATAACGCCTGTAATTACACAACTATCAGCTCCAAAATTACCAATCTTACTCCAACCCATACCACAGTAACTACTTCTTGTGTTCATAATCAAAAAAAAGTTTTTCAAAAGTTCACTACCAATTTAATTAGATTTTTACAAATTTGTTTTCTGATTTTTTATTTTATTTTATTTTTACTTTTATTTTTTAAATTTTTTTCGCAAACAGTTCCAGCAATAACGGCCCACTCTTCTACTAGTACACAATTTTTAGAATTTTTTCTATTTCGTAAAACTTAAAATTAAGGCCAAACAGACGTTGAAAACCTTCTGAACCCCAAATGCAGTCTACCCATAATGCACTGCGACATTAAAGAGACTCTAAAAAGCGATTTTTACACCTTTTCTTCAACAGAATCATCACCAAAACAACTTTTATCAACCATACAGAGTCCCCACAACACATTTTGGCCCCAAAAATAAATAGGAATCGGGTGCACCCGCAAGTTTAAAGCGCAACACAGAAAATGAGCCCAGCTCTCCCAGTTTGACTAAATCACCCTCACCTGAGTGTATCCTTCTATTTAGAAGACTTACCTCTATTGAGAGAACCTTTTCGCTGATTCACCTCTTCTGGGTGACTCCTTCTGAAGACTCATTGAATCCCACCGAGTCTCGAGGAATCCTTTGGAGAGTCGGCAAATCCTCTGGAGAAGACACGAAGCCCTGGCCAGAGTTACTGGTCCTTCACAGCTCGTATAGACCAAAGGTTCTTTTAAGAACTCCCCTGAGCTTAGCCCTAGCTCCATTAGCTAGCATCAGCTCCCCATAGCTCCTTTAGAGCTTTTCGTAACTTTGCCTAGGCAACTTCCAGGTTCATTTCAGAACCCTATTGTACTAACCGTTAGCTCCTTTAGCTGGCATTGGCTCCCCATAGCCCCTGCAGAGCGTCTCTTAGCTTAGCCTAGCGTACTTCCAGGTTCTTCTCAAAACCCTGTTTTACTACTCATTAACTCCTTTGGCTATCATTAGCTCCCCGCAACCCCTTTGGAGATTTTCTTAGCTTAGCCTAGCTAACTTCCAGGTTCTCGTCAGAACCTTATTTAGCTACTCGTTGACTTATTTAACAGCTAGCATAGAGCTACCAAAGAGCACCCTAGCTCCTGCCAGATCAAAGGCTCTTTTGAGAGCCAGCGGCAGAGAATCCAGTACCTGGGAGATTCACCAGACCCAGCAGCCCACCCTCGGAACCAACCGGACCTGGACTTCCAACCCTGGTGAGAGCAACCTGCTAAAAAACGTATATAGGACCAGCATATCCCTGGGGTCTTGCGGTGTATGACGGCACAGGGAATGCTCTTAACCCAAAAAACGTACATAGGCCTGGCATATCCTGGGGTCTTGCGGTGTATGATGGCACGGGATATGCCCTAAAATAGCCTGGGGGGAGGTAGAATGGGTACCTGGAGGGTCCCCAGGCAGCGGTAGCTCGCTGTTTTGGGTCCCCTCTTCCCCTGAAGGGGCCAGGGGCGACGCGGCTTGCCGTGGCCGCCCTCGGCTCTGCCAGGGAGGTACTCGGGTTTGTTGGATGGGTTCACCTGGGGTGTCTGGGGCGGTGGCTGATGCGGCTGGTCCTGGTTTCCGTGGTTGCCCGACGTGGTAGCCGGTTGTGGCTGGTCCTGGTCCCCTTGGTTGCCCGGAACGGTAGCTTTTTGCGGCTGGTCCTGGTTTCCCTGGGTTCCTGGGGCAGCGGCTTCCGGTGGCTGGCACTGGCTTCCTCGGTTGCCCGGAACGGTAGCTCCCGGCTGCTGGTCCCGGTTCCCTCGGGAGCTCCCCTCTCCCTCGATCCCTCTTGCGGGGTGCGGGTAGATAGAGCGACATCTGATGAAGACTGAATGACCACCTCTTCACGTCCGGCCTAAGCGGGCAACTCGGGGTAACCTCACGGTGTCAACAAACGAGTTGTTAACCTGCTTAGGTGGTAAGTATGCGGCCCCCCTGGGTCCGACTCTAGGACAGCACGCAGGGACGGTGGTCCAGGGCGTCAGGACCTTAAACGTGGCCCAGTCTTCTATGAGGGTTAGCCTCGCTCACTGCAACAGTCCATCTTGCACCACACACGTCTAATTGGGCTCCTTCAAATTCTCATCCCCTGGTCCGGATAGGGACCACGCCGAGGATGCACCTTAGTCCCGTCCCCCGGCCGTTTAGGGTCCGGGTCGTGGATGCAACAGGACCTAGGCGTCTCATCCCTTGATCCAAGACTAGGTGACCAAGCCGAGGATGCAACGTTGGGGGAAGAACGGGTACCTGGAGGATCCTGGAAGGCAGCAGCTCGCTGCGGCTGGTCCTGGTCCCCTCCTCCCCAGGTAGTTTCTGGAAGGCAGCAGCTCGCTGCGGCTGGTCCTGATTCTGCTAAGGAGGTACTCGGGTAGGTTGGTTTGGGATCCTTAGGTTGCCATGGAACGGTAGCTTGCTGCGGCTGGTCCTGGCTTCCTTTGGTTCCTCTTGCCTCCTCCTATCATTCCCCTGCAACTTACTGGGAGTTAGAATGGGTACCTGGGGGATCCTGGAAGGCAGCAGCTCGCTGCGGCTGGTCCTGGTTCCATCTTCCCCTGGTCGATTCTGGAAGGCAGCAGCTCGCTGCGGCTGGTCCTGATTCGGCTGGGGAGGTACTTTGGGCTTAATGGGTTTGCTGGGTGGGGTTTTCTCGGGGGGGCCATGGAACGGTAGCTCGCTGCGGCTGGTCCTGGCTTCCTTGGGTTCTCTCCTCTCTGCATTCCTTTTTCGGGATCAACTACTTAGACAGTGTTCTGGGAATTAGAATGGGTGCCGGGAGGTTCCTGGAAGGCAGCAGCTCGCTGCGGCTGGTCCTGGTTCCCTCCTCCCCTGGTGGAGTCTGGAAGGCAGCAGCTCGCTGCGGCGGGTCCTGATTCTGCTGGGGAGGCATTCGGGGCTTAATGGGTTTTGTTGGATTGAGCTCTTTTGGTTGCCATGGAACGGTAGCTTGCTGCGGCTGGTCCTGGCTTCCTATGGTTCTCCCTCCCGCATTTCCCTTTCTGGGGTTCCTAAATTAGCTTAGGTCTCGTTCCGTTCTAATACCCTACCCCCCTAAAACAAAACCACTCTTCTCTAGATTTCTCTCCCCCAAAAAACTACAATTTACCTCAAAAAAAAGTTTTAAAAAAAGTACACTTACCTCTCAAAACAATACTTACTAATTACTTACTAATACTTACTAATACTAACCCTAACCATACTTATAACCCCCCCACCAAAAACTCAAAGTCAAACCAGGCTCCAAACTCAATTGGCAATGGGACACACCCCGAGACTTGATCAACCTCGGGGGGGCCTTCCTTGGGTGAGAGTGTCTAGTGATAATGGCCGAAACACTCAATGATCCTGGGGTCCACTACTGATGATGTGTCCTACAATTTAGCTTCATGTATATATAAAGTGCAATATTGACTTTTCAGATCTAGGCTGGCCAAAATAGAACTCATTCGAATAGGAACCTAGTTCTCCAAATTTAAATTCCTAAAACCTACCCTTAACCTACCCTATTCCTAGGTCTAAAGCGAACCCTAACACTAACCCTAAACCTAATCCTAACCCTAACCCCTAACCCTAAGCCTAACCCTAAACCTAACCTTCTCCATCTCATGCCTAGCCCTAACCCTAGGTCTAAATCTAACCCTAACCCAACCCGAAACCTAACCCTTCCAGACCATGCCTAAACCTAACCCTAGGTCTAAACCTAACCCTAAACCTAGACTTCTCCATCCCATGCCTAAACCTAACCTTAACCCTAACCCTGACCCTAACCTAACCCTAACCTAACCCTTACCTAACCCTAACCTAACCCTAACCCTAACCCTAACCCTAACCCTAACCTTACTCTAACCCTAACCAAACCTTAACCCTAACCCTAACCCTAAACCTAACCTTACCTAACCTAACCTAACCTAACCCTAACCCTAACCCTTACCCTAACCCTAACCCTAAACCTAACCTAACCTAACCCTTACCTAACCCTAACCCTAACCTAACCCTAACCCTAACCCTAACCTAACCTAACCCTAACCCTAACCCGAACCTTACCTAACCCTAACCAAACCCTTACCTAACCCTAACCAAACCCTAACCCTAACCCTAACCTTACCTAACCTAACCCTAACCTAGCCCTTACCTAACCCTAACCTAACCCTAACCTAACCTAACCCTAACCCTAACCCTAACCCTAACCCTAACCTTACTCTGACCCTAACCAAACCCTAACCAAACCCTAATCCTAACCCTAAACCTAACCTTACCTAACCTAACCTAAACCTAACCTAACCTAACCCTAACCTAACCTAACCCTTACCCTAACCCTAACCCTAACCCTTACCCTAACCCTAACCCTATACCTAACCTTACCTTACCCTAACCCTAGCCTGACCTAGCCTAACCCTAACCTTGCCTAACCCTAACCCGAGGTCTTAATCTAACTCTAACCCAAACCCTACCCTAAGCCTTCACTATACCAAACCAAAACTCGCACCTTGCTCTCCACCGGGTCCTGGGGACCCGACCCTCATTGCCCGTGCCTTGCACTCCACCGGGCCCTGGGGACCCTACCAGCATGCCTTTGCCTTGCTCTCCACTGGGTCCTGGGGACCCTAAACTCTCATACCCGTGCCTTGCTCTCCACTGGGTCCTGGGGACCCGACCCTCATACCCGTGCCTTGCTCTCCACTGGGCCCCGGGGAGCCCAAACTTAAGCCCCCCTCCGCGGACTAAACCAATCAGCTCGTCCGGAAAAAACCTTGCGCCCCTGGTAAGAAGACGCGCTTTTTGATAGGGAATTGAGAAATAGGTTTTAAAGCTAAAAACCAGCTACCTAGCCTAACTCACCCCTTTCAGCTAACCCTAACTGCTCGGTTGGGACTCCCCCTCTGAACCTAACTCTAAGGGACTGTAGCTTTGACTCTACCCTAAAACATAACCTGCTGGCCACAATCCTCATCCTCAAGCTGACCGTCAGAACCCCAAGCCTTAGCCTTATCTTAACTCTAAACCTAAACCTCAACCTTTCCCTATCCCTACTCATCTTCACTCTTAACTACCCTTTCCGACTAGAACTCTGAGCCTCAAGCTCACCAGAACCCTTAGCCGCAAACCGTAGCCTAAAAACCTTACCGTAGGCCCTAAAACTTACCCTGAGCTGGATCCACCATACCTGGATATCGGTTGAACTCAAAATCCAAGAAACCCAAACCCGGCATGGGCTCAAAGGAATAAAGGAAAGAACCGAAAACAATATGACCGGAGAGTTAACCGACAGGCGCCGGCCAGTGCATTGCCTCTGACTCGCCCATTTCAACCACCCCAGTCGTTGGACGGGTGTGGGGGGAGTTATCGTGCTACTCTTTTCTACCCTAACCTAACCTAGCCAGAGCCTTCGGACAGGTTGCTCTCTGTTGAAAATCCAAGTCTTAAAAAGAATCCTACCAACCGATATCCTTTCTTCAATTCTTCCAGACTACAACATGTCGGAAAAATACGACGACTTCCAGAGAACCGTCAGGGTTTTTCACCAATACATGAAGGCCTATCACCACCTGGAACATGTAAAGATTACCCCTGAATCGACCCCAACCAGGGGACTCAAAAAGATTGAAGACGACCTCATCATGTCCATTAGGCCTGCGCTCCAAAAGGAAACCACGGCCCTACTATGTGCTGCAAATGCCAAAAACTGGACCCAAACAACTCTTCAAATACTTGAGGAGCACTACGAAGCAATAATCACAGAATGCCGCAAGAAACTTACCTCTCTGCCCAAACCAGACTGGGAAAGAGCACTGATGGTAGCGACAAAATGGACCCAACGCAGCCAACCTCGCATTTCAAACGTAACCTTAAAACAAACCCAAGAAAAGCTAACCCAGCTAATGGAAGAAGTAACAAGGGAACAGCCCCACCCCGAACCTGCACAAACCGGTATTCAGAGCCCACAGCGGGGTGAGCCTGACGTCGAGGAACCCCTCCCAAAACGCAACAAATTCTCGACAGAACAAGAGAAAGGAGAACAAGAACAAGAACAGGAACAACAACAACAGCAACAACAACAGCAACAACAACAACAACAACAACAACAACAACAACAACAACAACAACAACAACAACAACAACAACAACAACAACCCGATCTAGACGATACATCCAACTCCTGGGATCTCTTTGAACCCCGTGAATACCTCGAAAACCACCTGACCCCCAAAGTGCTACTTACCCCGATTGATAAGGCAACAGAAAATACCCATCTCTTCGCAAGACACAACCACTATGGGGCAAAAACGCTCAACTGGAACCTTAACCCAAAAAGACCAATCCTGATCGTAGGCGACTCCAATCTAAGCAGACTTCCCCGAATCCAAAACAACAGGATCCAGGTGGATTGTTACCCAGGAGCAAACTTATCGGATGCCGCCCACCTATTACGACGAAAGTGCCCAACGGATGACCGAGTCTCAAAAGTTGTACTTTCCTTTGGAGTCAACAACAGAGGCCAAGGAAACCCTTCCATTCTTAAAAAAGACCTGCACAGAATGCTAGACGCAGCCAAAAGTACTTTCCCCCAGGCAGAAATCTTCATCCCCAACATCACTTTCAACAAGAAACTTCCTTTAAAGACCCAGGCCAATCTCCAAACCCTCAACCACTTGATTAAGGAAACAGGCAGACAGATCCCTAGACTGGAACAAGACCTGTTCAAAACAGAAGAAGACCAGATACACTGGACCCCAACAACGGCAAACCACATGTGGCTAACCTGGAAGACTTTTTTAGAGTAAAGGACCACCCAACAACGACAAGAAAACCCCAAAGACAAGAAAAAGAGGTGGTCAACCTATCCACACAACTCCAACTCACCCCGGCCCAAAACCAATTGCTCAAAAAAGGTCTCTCATTCGTGCCCACCAGCAAACAAACCACCCACAAACACAATTCCTTGAGGGCAGACATCACGGCCTACCACAGGAGACTCAAGCTTAGCACCCACTATGGCCCCGCCTCCACAACAGCAAACTACCAACCCTTCACAAACAAGTCCAACTGGGAACCAGACCCGAAAAAACTACCCAAACCCCTAATTGACCTGATCCAGAAGGATCAACAGACAATTAACAAATTGAAACAACAACCCGACAAACCCAACCTGCCACCAGAAGAGAACCAGGCCCTCAAACAACTCCTCAGAAACACCAGCATTGTCATAAAGCCAGCGGACAAAGGCAGTGCCACAGTGATAATGGACAGGCCCGACTACGTGCATGAAGCCTTGAGACAACTCCAGGACCAAACCTACTACCAACCACTTCCAGAACCAATCTACCCAGAAACCAGCAAAATGATCTCGGGATTATTAGACCGCCTACAACAAGAAGGAAAACTCACCAAGAAACAAGTCACTTACCTCAGAGGTGAAAATACCCCCAGACCGAGGTATTTTTACCTCCTACCTAAAATTCACAAACCCCCTGAAAAATGGACTGTCCCCCACAAAATCCCACCAGGAAGACCCATTGTTTCTGATTGCGGCAGTGAAAGCTATGGGATAGCTGAGTACATCGACTCCTTTCTGACCCCAATAGCAAACCGTCACCCCAGCTATATCAAAAACACCCAAGACTTCATACAGAACATTCGGAGCATCAAGATCACAGAACCATGCATCCTCTTCACAATGGATGTCAACAGCTTATACACCAACATTGACACCCCCCTTGGCATGAAGGCTGTTCAAAAATGGCTCAAAAAGCACCCTGAGGACAACCGTCCGGACCAGGAAATACTGCAACTTCTACATCTGAGCCTAACAAGGAACGACTTCCAATTTGACGGACAATATTACCTCCAAACCAAGGGAACGGCCATGGGCAAACGATTTGCCCCAGCATATGCCAACATATACATGGCGGATTGGGAGGAAACCGCTTTTCAAAAGTGCAACAAAAAACCAGCACACTACTTCAGATACCTAGACGACATTTGGGGTATCTGGACACATACTGAGAGCGACTTTGCGCAGTTTGTTACCACCCTGAACAGCCACCACGACTTGATCAACGTAACACCAACCACAGACGAGAAAGAAGTCAACTTCCTGGACACAACTGTTTTCAAAGGACCTGACTTCCTGAACTCTGGTATCCTTGAGACCAAAGTCTATTTCAAACCAACTGACACTCACGCCTTGCTGCACAAAACCAGTTTCCACCCCAAGCACACATTCCGGGGGATACTGAAGTCACAACTACTAAGATTTGATAGAATCTGCTCTCAAACCAAAGACAGAGACCAAGCAACCAAGAAACTCTTTCAAACCCTCAGACAGAGAGGGTACCAAAGATCCCTCCTCAGAACGATCCAAAAACAAACCTTCGAGAACCAACGGAGGCCCCTCACCTCCACCGAAAACAACAGCTTGACGATGGAACAATCAAGAAACCGACAAGAACCCCAAATAGAGGATTTGAGACAAATGATTCCACTCATAACAACATACTCCTCACATGCGGTACAAGTGAACTACCACCTTAAAAAGAACTTTCGAGAAACACTCGAGGGGACTTCAATCCCAAACAAACTCAAAATCATATCGGCATACAAGAAGAACCCTAACCTCAAGGACATTCTTGTCAGAGCCAAACTACCCAAACCCATGGCACTAAGATCACTACCTAGGAATCCCAAAACAGCCAGGAACAGGACCTCCAAAGCCACCTACAATTTACCCAACGACATCCCACTCAACAGGACCAACTGCGTCTACCTGATCCAATGCAAAAGATGTCGTATACAATACGTCGGGCAAACACGCAACTCACTTGGAACACGCCTTTCCCACCACACCTATAACATAAGGAAGGACATCAAAACCAACACTCACCTGGTCCGACACTTCCAGAGACACGGATTTCAAAACCTACACCTCACAGGACTCCAACATAACCCACACTGGACAACAACACAACGTCGCCAGCAGGAAGACCGTTGGATCCAAAAGTTGGGAACCAAATTCCCTAATGGACTAAACCAATAGAAAAAATGATCTGATGTTTACAATTGATTTGTTTGAATGTTAATGACTTACCTGTACAAAGTTGAATAAACATGAGCAAAAGAGGGCTGGAAATGATGATTAAGGGACCGATTCAAGGCAAGCTGCCAGGAACAAGCCCAAGCCTGATTCAACCCTCTTTGCTCTTTAAAAAATTTTAAAAAAAGACCACCAGAACTTACTCTCTTTGAAAAATCACCAAAAAAATCTTGTTCACACACTTATCTTAAACTCACTCTCCTCCCAACACTTCCCCACGGGAGTGGGGGAGTGTGGGAGGCGGAGGTCACATGCCCAGACCGGCAGCGGGGGAGTCAGGGTCCAGACCGGCCCTCTCCCCCGGACCTTTTCCTCTCATTCCTCCCTCAGTCTCTAGTTAACCCACCTACCTGCTCACACAAACTTATCTCAAACTCACTCTCCTCTCAACACTTCCCCACGGGAGTGGGGGGGTGTTGGGAGGCAGAGGTCACATGCCCAGACCGGCAGCGGGGGAGTCAGGGTCCAGACCGACCCTCTCCCCCGGACCTTTTCCTCTCGTTCCTCCCTCAGTCTCTAGTTAACCCACCTACCTGCTCTCACACACACTTATCTCAAACTCACTCTCCTCTCAACACTTCCCCACGGGAGTGGGGGGGTGTTGGGAGGCAGAGGTCACATGCCCAGACCGGCAGCGGGGGAGTCAGGGTCCAGACCGACCCTCTCCCCCGGACCTTTTCCTCTCATTCCTCCCTCAGTCTCTAGTTAACCCACCTACCTGCTCACACACACTTATCTCAAACTCACTCTCCTCTCAACACTTCCCCACGGGAGTGGGGGGGTGTTGGGAGGCAGAGGTCACATGCCCAGACCGGCAGCGGGGGAGTCAGGGTCCAGACCGACCCTCTCCCCCGGACCTTTTCCTCTCATTCCTCCCTCAGTCTCTAGTTAACCCACCTACCTGCTCACACACACTTATCTCAAACTCACTCTCCTCTCAACACTTCCCCACGGGAGTGGGGGGCTGTTGGGAGGCAGAGGTCACATGCCCAGACCGGCAGCGGGGGAGTCAGGGTCCAGACCGACCCTCTCCCCCGGACCTTCTCCTCTCATTCCACCTTCTCCTCTCATTCCTCCCTCAGTCTCTAGTTAACCCACCTACCTGCTCACACACACTTATCTCAAACTCACTCTCCTCTCAACACTTCCCCACGGGAGTGGGGGGGTGTTGGGAGGCAGAGGTCACATGCCCAGACCGGCAGCGGGGGAGTCAGGGTCTAGACCGACCCCCTCCCCTGGACCTTCTCCTCTCATTCCACCTTCTCCTCTCATTCCTCCCTCAGTCTCTAGTTAACCCACCTACCTGCTCTCACACACACTTATCTCAAACTCACTCTCCTCCCAACGCTTCCCCACGGGGGTGGGGGAGCGTTGGGAGGCAGAGGTCACATGCCCAAACCGGCAGCGGGGGAGTCAGGGTCCAGACCGACCCTCTCCCCTGGACCTTCTCCTCTCATTCCTCCTACCATCTACTCACTTACCTATTCACAAACCTACCTTTAAAACACTCAACCTGCCTTCCGGCTCACACTCCCACTTTAAAGTCATGAACCTGCTCACTGGACCTTTCCTTCTCCTCCTTCACCTCCCCTTCTCCTGTTCTTCAGCCCTCCTTCCTGAAAAAAATGCAGAAAACAGAATAAAAAAATTATAATTTTGTTAAAAATAATTTATAATTAAAAAATAATAAATCAAAAAATATATATTTTAATAAAAACAATCTTCATAATTATTTTAATATTTTTCCCATCACCAATACAACACCAATATTCAATAAGTATGGCAATACCGCCATTACTGCCCTTATAACGCCTGTAATTACACAACTATCAGCTCCAAAATTACCAATCTTACTCCAACCCATACCACAGTAACTACTTCTTGTGTTCATAATCAAAAAAAAGTTTTTCAAAAGTTCACTACCAATTTAATTAGATTTTTACAAATTTGTTTTCTGATTTTTTATTTTATTTTATTTTTACTTTTATTTTTTAAATTTTTTTCGCAAACAGTTCCAGCAATAACGGCCCACTCTTCTACTAGTACACAATTTTTAGAATTTTTTCTATTTCGTAAAACTTAAAATTAAGGCCAAACAGACGTTGAAAACCTTCTGAACCCCAAATGCAGTCTACCCATAATGCACTGCGACATTAAAGAGACTCTAAAAAGCGATTTTTACACCTTTTCTTCAACAGAATCATCACCAAAACAACTTTTATCAACCATACAGAGTCCCCACAACACATTTTGGCCCCAAAAATAAATAGGAATCGGGTGCACCCGCAAGTTTAAAGCGCAACACAGAAAATGAGCCCAGCTCTCCCAGTTTGACTAAATCACCCTCACCTGAGTGTATCCTTCTATTTAGAAGACTTACCTCTATTGAGAGAACCTTTTCGCTGATTCACCTCTTCTGGGTGACTCCTTCTGAAGACTCATTGAATCCCACCGAGTCTCGAGGAATCCTTTGGAGAGTCGGCAAATCCTCTGGAGAAGACACGAAGCCCTGGCCAGAGTTACTGGTCCTTCACAGCTCGTATAGACCAAAGGTTCTTTTAAGAACTCCCCTGAGCTTAGCCCTAGCTCCATTAGCTAGCATCAGCTCCCCATAGCTCCTTTAGAGCTTTTCGTAACTTTGCCTAGGCAACTTCCAGGTTCATTTCAGAACCCTATTGTACTAACCGTTAGCTCCTTTAGCTGGCATTGGCTCCCCATAGCCCCTGCAGAGCGTCTCTTAGCTTAGCCTAGCGTACTTCCAGGTTCTTCTCAAAACCCTGTTTTACTACTCATTAACTCCTTTGGCTATCATTAGCTCCCCGCAACCCCTTTGGAGATTTTCTTAGCTTAGCCTAGCTAACTTCCAGGTTCTCGTCAGAACCTTATTTAGCTACTCGTTGACTTATTTAACAGCTAGCATAGAGCTACCAAAGAGCACCCTAGCTCCTGCCAGATCAAAGGCTCTTTTGAGAGCCAGCGGCAGAGAATCCAGTACCTGGGAGATTCACCAGACCCAGCAGCCCACCCTCGGAACCAACCGGACCTGGACTTCCAACCCTGGTGAGAGCAACCTGCTAAAAAACGTATATAGGACCAGCATATCCCTGGGGTCTTGCGGTGTATGACGGCACAGGGAATGCTCTTAACCCAAAAAACGTACATAGGCCTGGCATATCCTGGGGTCTTGCGGTGTATGATGGCACGGGATATGCCCTAAAATAGCCTGGGGGGAGGTAGAATGGGTACCTGGAGGGTCCCCAGGCAGCGGTAGCTCGCTGTTTTGGGTCCCCTCTTCCCCTGAAGGGGCCAGGGGCGACGCGGCTTGCCGTGGCCGCCCTCGGCTCTGCCAGGGAGGTACTCGGGTTTGTTGGATGGGTTCACCTGGGGTGTCTGGGGCGGTGGCTGATGCGGCTGGTCCTGGTTTCCGTGGTTGCCCGACGTGGTAGCCGGTTGTGGCTGGTCCTGGTCCCCTTGGTTGCCCGGAACGGTAGCTTTTTGCGGCTGGTCCTGGTTTCCCTGGGTTCCTGGGGCAGCGGCTTCCGGTGGCTGGCACTGGCTTCCTCGGTTGCCCGGAACGGTAGCTCCCGGCTGCTGGTCCCGGTTCCCTCGGGAGCTCCCCTCTCCCTCGATCCCTCTTGCGGGGTGCGGGTAGATAGAGCGACATCTGATGAAGACTGAATGACCACCTCTTCACGTCCGGCCTAAGCGGGCAACTCGGGGTAACCTCACGGTGTCAACAAACGAGTTGTTAACCTGCTTAGGTGGTAAGTATGCGGCCCCCCTGGGTCCGACTCTAGGACAGCACGCAGGGACGGTGGTCCAGGGCGTCAGGACCTTAAACGTGGCCCAGTCTTCTATGAGGGTTAGCCTCGCTCACTGCAACAGTCCATCTTGCACCACACACGTCTAATTGGGCTCCTTCAAATTCTCATCCCCTGGTCCGGATAGGGACCACGCCGAGGATGCACCTTAGTCCCGTCCCCCGGCCGTTTAGGGTCCGGGTCGTGGATGCAACAGGACCTAGGCGTCTCATCCCTTGATCCAAGACTAGGTGACCAAGCCGAGGATGCAACGTTGGGGGAAGAACGGGTACCTGGAGGATCCTGGAAGGCAGCAGCTCGCTGCGGCTGGTCCTGGTCCCCTCCTCCCCAGGTAGTTTCTGGAAGGCAGCAGCTCGCTGCGGCTGGTCCTGATTCTGCTAAGGAGGTACTCGGGTAGGTTGGTTTGGGATCCTTAGGTTGCCATGGAACGGTAGCTTGCTGCGGCTGGTCCTGGCTTCCTTTGGTTCCTCTTGCCTCCTCCTATCATTCCCCTGCAACTTACTGGGAGTTAGAATGGGTACCTGGGGGATCCTGGAAGGCAGCAGCTCGCTGCGGCTGGTCCTGGTTCCATCTTCCCCTGGTCGATTCTGGAAGGCAGCAGCTCGCTGCGGCTGGTCCTGATTCGGCTGGGGAGGTACTTTGGGCTTAATGGGTTTGCTGGGTGGGGTTTTCTCGGGGGGGCCATGGAACGGTAGCTCGCTGCGGCTGGTCCTGGCTTCCTTGGGTTCTCTCCTCTCTGCATTCCTTTTTCGGGATCAACTACTTAGACAGTGTTCTGGGAATTAGAATGGGTGCCGGGAGGTTCCTGGAAGGCAGCAGCTCGCTGCGGCTGGTCCTGGTTCCCTCCTCCCCTGGTGGAGTCTGGAAGGCAGCAGCTCGCTGCGGCGGGTCCTGATTCTGCTGGGGAGGCATTCGGGGCTTAATGGGTTTTGTTGGATTGAGCTCTTTTGGTTGCCATGGAACGGTAGCTTGCTGCGGCTGGTCCTGGCTTCCTATGGTTCTCCCTCCCGCATTTCCCTTTCTGGGGTTCCTAAATTAGCTTAGGTCTCGTTCCGTTCTAATACCCTACCCCCCTAAAACAAAACCACTCTTCTCTAGATTTCTCTCCCCCAAAAAACTACAATTTACCTCAAAAAAAAGTTTTAAAAAAAGTACACTTACCTCTCAAAACAATACTTACTAATTACTTACTAATACTTACTAATACTAACCCTAACCATACTTATAACCCCCCCACCAAAAACTCAAAGTCAAACCAGGCTCCAAACTCAATTGGCAATGGGACACACCCCGAGACTTGATCAACCTCGGGGGGGCCTTCCTTGGGTGAGAGTGTCTAGTGATAATGGCCGAAACACTCAATGATCCTGGGGTCCACTACTGATGATGTGTCCTACAATTTAGCTTCATGTATATATAAAGTGCAATATTGACTTTTCAGATCTAGGCTGGCCAAAATAGAACTCATTCGAATAGGAACCTAGTTCTCCAAATTTAAATTCCTAAAACCTACCCTTAACCTACCCTATTCCTAGGTCTAAAGCGAACCCTAACACTAACCCTAAACCTAATCCTAACCCTAACCCCTAACCCTAAGCCTAACCCTAAACCTAACCTTCTCCATCTCATGCCTAGCCCTAACCCTAGGTCTAAATCTAACCCTAACCCAACCCGAAACCTAACCCTTCCAGACCATGCCTAAACCTAACCCTAGGTCTAAACCTAACCCTAAACCTAGACTTCTCCATCCCATGCCTAAACCTAACCTTAACCCTAACCCTGACCCTAACCTAACCCTAACCTAACCCTTACCTAACCCTAACCTAACCCTAACCCTAACCCTAACCCTAACCCTAACCTTACTCTAACCCTAACCAAACCTTAACCCTAACCCTAACCCTAAACCTAACCTTACCTAACCTAACCTAACCTAACCCTAACCCTAACCCTTACCCTAACCCTAACCCTAAACCTAACCTAACCTAACCCTTACCTAACCCTAACCCTAACCTAACCCTAACCCTAACCCTAACCTAACCTAACCCTAACCCTAACCCGAACCTTACCTAACCCTAACCAAACCCTTACCTAACCCTAACCAAACCCTAACCCTAACCCTAACCTTACCTAACCTAACCCTAACCTAGCCCTTACCTAACCCTAACCTAACCCTAACCTAACCTAACCCTAACCCTAACCCTAACCCTAACCCTAACCTTACTCTGACCCTAACCAAACCCTAACCAAACCCTAATCCTAACCCTAAACCTAACCTTACCTAACCTAACCTAAACCTAACCTAACCTAACCCTAACCTAACCTAACCCTTACCCTAACCCTAACCCTAACCCTTACCCTAACCCTAACCCTATACCTAACCTTACCTTACCCTAACCCTAGCCTGACCTAGCCTAACCCTAACCTTGCCTAACCCTAACCCGAGGTCTTAATCTAACTCTAACCCAAACCCTACCCTAAGCCTTCACTATACCAAACCAAAACTCGCACCTTGCTCTCCACCGGGTCCTGGGGACCCGACCCTCATTGCCCGTGCCTTGCACTCCACCGGGCCCTGGGGACCCTACCAGCATGCCTTTGCCTTGCTCTCCACTGGGTCCTGGGGACCCTAAACTCTCATACCCGTGCCTTGCTCTCCACTGGGTCCTGGGGACCCGACCCTCATACCCGTGCCTTGCTCTCCACTGGGCCCCGGGGAGCCCAAACTTAAGCCCCCCTCCGCGGACTAAACCAATCAGCTCGTCCGGAAAAAACCTTGCGCCCCTGGTAAGAAGACGCGCTTTTTGATAGGGAATTGAGAAATAGGTTTTAAAGCTAAAAACCAGCTACCTAGCCTAACTCACCCCTTTCAGCTAACCCTAACTGCTCGGTTGGGACTCCCCCTCTGAACCTAACTCTAAGGGACTGTAGCTTTGACTCTACCCTAAAACATAACCTGCTGGCCACAATCCTCATCCTCAAGCTGACCGTCAGAACCCCAAGCCTTAGCCTTATCTTAACTCTAAACCTAAACCTCAACCTTTCCCTATCCCTACTCATCTTCACTCTTAACTACCCTTTCCGACTAGAACTCTGAGCCTCAAGCTCACCAGAACCCTTAGCCGCAAACCGTAGCCTAAAAACCTTACCGTAGGCCCTAAAACTTACCCTGAGCTGGATCCACCATACCTGGATATCGGTTGAACTCAAAATCCAAGAAACCCAAACCCGGCATGGGCTCAAAGGAATAAAGGAAAGAACCGAAAACAATATGACCGGAGAGTTAACCGACAGGCGCCGGCCAGTGCATTGCCTCTGACTCGCCCATTTCAACCACCCCAGTCGTTGGACGGGTGTGGGGGGAGTTATCGTGCTACTCTTTTCTACCCTAACCTAACCTAGCCAGAGCCTTCGGACAGGTTGCTCTCTGTTGAAAATCCAAGTCTTAAAAAGAATCCTACCAACCGATATCCTTTCTTCAATTCTTCCAGACTACAACATGTCGGAAAAATACGACGACTTCCAGAGAACCGTCAGGGTTTTTCACCAATACATGAAGGCCTATCACCACCTGGAACATGTAAAGATTACCCCTGAATCGACCCCAACCAGGGGACTCAAAAAGATTGAAGACGACCTCATCATGTCCATTAGGCCTGCGCTCCAAAAGGAAACCACGGCCCTACTATGTGCTGCAAATGCCAAAAACTGGACCCAAACAACTCTTCAAATACTTGAGGAGCACTACGAAGCAATAATCACAGAATGCCGCAAGAAACTTACCTCTCTGCCCAAACCAGACTGGGAAAGAGCACTGATGGTAGCGACAAAATGGACCCAACGCAGCCAACCTCGCATTTCAAACGTAACCTTAAAACAAACCCAAGAAAAGCTAACCCAGCTAATGGAAGAAGTAACAAGGGAACAGCCCCACCCCGAACCTGCACAAACCGGTATTCAGAGCCCACAGCGGGGTGAGCCTGACGTCGAGGAACCCCTCCCAAAACGCAACAAATTCTCGACAGAACAAGAGAAAGGAGAACAAGAACAAGAACAGGAACAACAACAACAGCAACAACAACAGCAACAACAACAACAACAACAACAACAACAACAACAACAACAACAACAACAACAACAACAACAACAACAACAACCCGATCTAGACGATACATCCAACTCCTGGGATCTCTTTGAACCCCGTGAATACCTCGAAAACCACCTGACCCCCAAAGTGCTACTTACCCCGATTGATAAGGCAACAGAAAATACCCATCTCTTCGCAAGACACAACCACTATGGGGCAAAAACGCTCAACTGGAACCTTAACCCAAAAAGACCAATCCTGATCGTAGGCGACTCCAATCTAAGCAGACTTCCCCGAATCCAAAACAACAGGATCCAGGTGGATTGTTACCCAGGAGCAAACTTATCGGATGCCGCCCACCTATTACGACGAAAGTGCCCAACGGATGACCGAGTCTCAAAAGTTGTACTTTCCTTTGGAGTCAACAACAGAGGCCAAGGAAACCCTTCCATTCTTAAAAAAGACCTGCACAGAATGCTAGACGCAGCCAAAAGTACTTTCCCCCAGGCAGAAATCTTCATCCCCAACATCACTTTCAACAAGAAACTTCCTTTAAAGACCCAGGCCAATCTCCAAACCCTCAACCACTTGATTAAGGAAACAGGCAGACAGATCCCTAGACTGGAACAAGACCTGTTCAAAACAGAAGAAGACCAGATACACTGGACCCCAACAACGGCAAACCACATGTGGCTAACCTGGAAGACTTTTTTAGAGTAAAGGACCACCCAACAACGACAAGAAAACCCCAAAGACAAGAAAAAGAGGTGGTCAACCTATCCACACAACTCCAACTCACCCCGGCCCAAAACCAATTGCTCAAAAAAGGTCTCTCATTCGTGCCCACCAGCAAACAAACCACCCACAAACACAATTCCTTGAGGGCAGACATCACGGCCTACCACAGGAGACTCAAGCTTAGCACCCACTATGGCCCCGCCTCCACAACAGCAAACTACCAACCCTTCACAAACAAGTCCAACTGGGAACCAGACCCGAAAAAACTACCCAAACCCCTAATTGACCTGATCCAGAAGGATCAACAGACAATTAACAAATTGAAACAACAACCCGACAAACCCAACCTGCCACCAGAAGAGAACCAGGCCCTCAAACAACTCCTCAGAAACACCAGCATTGTCATAAAGCCAGCGGACAAAGGCAGTGCCACAGTGATAATGGACAGGCCCGACTACGTGCATGAAGCCTTGAGACAACTCCAGGACCAAACCTACTACCAACCACTTCCAGAACCAATCTACCCAGAAACCAGCAAAATGATCTCGGGATTATTAGACCGCCTACAACAAGAAGGAAAACTCACCAAGAAACAAGTCACTTACCTCAGAGGTGAAAATACCCCCAGACCGAGGTATTTTTACCTCCTACCTAAAATTCACAAACCCCCTGAAAAATGGACTGTCCCCCACAAAATCCCACCAGGAAGACCCATTGTTTCTGATTGCGGCAGTGAAAGCTATGGGATAGCTGAGTACATCGACTCCTTTCTGACCCCAATAGCAAACCGTCACCCCAGCTATATCAAAAACACCCAAGACTTCATACAGAACATTCGGAGCATCAAGATCACAGAACCATGCATCCTCTTCACAATGGATGTCAACAGCTTATACACCAACATTGACACCCCCCTTGGCATGAAGGCTGTTCAAAAATGGCTCAAAAAGCACCCTGAGGACAACCGTCCGGACCAGGAAATACTGCAACTTCTACATCTGAGCCTAACAAGGAACGACTTCCAATTTGACGGACAATATTACCTCCAAACCAAGGGAACGGCCATGGGCAAACGATTTGCCCCAGCATATGCCAACATATACATGGCGGATTGGGAGGAAACCGCTTTTCAAAAGTGCAACAAAAAACCAGCACACTACTTCAGATACCTAGACGACATTTGGGGTATCTGGACACATACTGAGAGCGACTTTGCGCAGTTTGTTACCACCCTGAACAGCCACCACGACTTGATCAACGTAACACCAACCACAGACGAGAAAGAAGTCAACTTCCTGGACACAACTGTTTTCAAAGGACCTGACTTCCTGAACTCTGGTATCCTTGAGACCAAAGTCTATTTCAAACCAACTGACACTCACGCCTTGCTGCACAAAACCAGTTTCCACCCCAAGCACACATTCCGGGGGATACTGAAGTCACAACTACTAAGATTTGATAGAATCTGCTCTCAAACCAAAGACAGAGACCAAGCAACCAAGAAACTCTTTCAAACCCTCAGACAGAGAGGGTACCAAAGATCCCTCCTCAGAACGATCCAAAAACAAACCTTCGAGAACCAACGGAGGCCCCTCACCTCCACCGAAAACAACAGCTTGACGATGGAACAATCAAGAAACCGACAAGAACCCCAAATAGAGGATTTGAGACAAATGATTCCACTCATAACAACATACTCCTCACATGCGGTACAAGTGAACTACCACCTTAAAAAGAACTTTCGAGAAACACTCGAGGGGACTTCAATCCCAAACAAACTCAAAATCATATCGGCATACAAGAAGAACCCTAACCTCAAGGACATTCTTGTCAGAGCCAAACTACCCAAACCCATGGCACTAAGATCACTACCTAGGAATCCCAAAACAGCCAGGAACAGGACCTCCAAAGCCACCTACAATTTACCCAACGACATCCCACTCAACAGGACCAACTGCGTCTACCTGATCCAATGCAAAAGATGTCGTATACAATACGTCGGGCAAACACGCAACTCACTTGGAACACGCCTTTCCCACCACACCTATAACATAAGGAAGGACATCAAAACCAACACTCACCTGGTCCGACACTTCCAGAGACACGGATTTCAAAACCTACACCTCACAGGACTCCAACATAACCCACACTGGACAACAACACAACGTCGCCAGCAGGAAGACCGTTGGATCCAAAAGTTGGGAACCAAATTCCCTAATGGACTAAACCAATAGAAAAAATGATCTGATGTTTACAATTGATTTGTTTGAATGTTAATGACTTACCTGTACAAAGTTGAATAAACATGAGCAAAAGAGGGCTGGAAATGATGATTAAGGGACCCATTCAAGGCAAGCTGCCAGGAACAAGCCCAAGCCTGATTCAACCCTCTTTGCTCTTTAAAAAATTTTAAAAAAAGACCACCAGAACTTACTCTCTTTGAAAAATCACCAAAAAAATCTTGTTCACACACTTATCTTAAACTCACTCTCCTCCCAACACTTCCCCACGGGAGTGGGGGAGTGTGGGAGGCGGAGGTCACATGCCCAGACCGGCAGCGGGGGAGTCAGGGTCCAGACCGGCCCTCTCCCCCGGACCTTTTCCTCTCATTCCTCCCTCAGTCTCTAGTTAACCCACCTACCTGCTCACACAAACTTATCTCAAACTCACTCTCCTCTCAACACTTCCCCACGGGAGTGGGGGGGTGTTGGGAGGCAGAGGTCACATGCCCAGACCGGCAGCGGGGGAGTCAGGGTCCAGACCGACCCTCTCCCCCGGACCTTTTCCTCTCGTTCCTCCCTCAGTCTCTAGTTAACCCACCTACCTGCTCTCACACACACTTATCTCAAACTCACTCTCCTCTCAACACTTCCCCACGGGAGTGGGGGGGTGTTGGGAGGCAGAGGTCACATGCCCAGACCGGCAGCGGGGGAGTCAGGGTCCAGACCGACCCTCTCCCCCGGACCTTTTCCTCTCATTCCTCCCTCAGTCTCTAGTTAACCCACCTACCTGCTCACACACACTTATCTCAAACTCACTCTCCTCTCAACACTTCCCCACGGGAGTGGGGGGGTGTTGGGAGGCAGAGGTCACATGCCCAGACCGGCAGCGGGGGAGTCAGGGTCCAGACCGACCCTCTCCCCCGGACCTTTTCCTCTCATTCCTCCCTCAGTCTCTAGTTAACCCACCTACCTGCTCACACACACTTATCTCAAACTCACTCTCCTCTCAACACTTCCCCACGGGAGTGGGGGGCTGTTGGGAGGCAGAGGTCACATGCCCAGACCGGCAGCGGGGGAGTCAGGGTCCAGACCGACCCTCTCCCCCGGACCTTCTCCTCTCATTCCACCTTCTCCTCTCATTCCTCCCTCAGTCTCTAGTTAACCCACCTACCTGCTCACACACACTTATCTCAAACTCACTCTCCTCTCAACACTTCCCCACGGGAGTGGGGGGGTGTTGGGAGGCAGAGGTCACATGCCCAGACCGGCAGCGGGGGAGTCAGGGTCTAGACCGACCCCCTCCCCTGGACCTTCTCCTCTCATTCCACCTTCTCCTCTCATTCCTCCCTCAGTCTCTAGTTAACCCACCTACCTGCTCTCACACACACTTATCTCAAACTCACTCTCCTCCCAACGCTTCCCCACGGGGGTGGGGGAGCGTTGGGAGGCAGAGGTCACATGCCCAAACCGGCAGCGGGGGAGTCAGGGTCCAGACCGACCCTCTCCCCTGGACCTTCTCCTCTCATTCCTCCTACCATCTACTCACTTACCTATTCACAAACCTACCTTTAAAACACTCAACCTGCCTTCCGGCTCACACTCCCACTTTAAAGTCATGAACCTGCTCACTGGACCTTTCCTTCTCCTCCTTCACCTCCCCTTCTCCTGTTCTTCAGCCCTCCTTCCTGAAAAAAATGCAGAAAACAGAATAAAAAAATTATAATTTTGTTAAAAATAATTTATAATTAAAAAATAATAAATCAAAAAATATATATTTTAATAAAAACAATCTTCATAATTATTTTAATATTTTTCCCATCACCAATACAACACCAATATTCAATAAGTATGGCAATACCGCCATTACTGCCCTTATAACGCCTGTAATTACACAACTATCAGCTCCAAAATTACCAATCTTACTCCAACCCATACCACAGTAACTACTTCTTGTGTTCATAATCAAAAAAAAGTTTTTCAAAAGTTCACTACCAATTTAATTAGATTTTTACAAATTTGTTTTCTGATTTTTTATTTTATTTTATTTTTACTTTTATTTTTTAAATTTTTTTCGCAAACAGTTCCAGCAATAACGGCCCACTCTTCTACTAGTACACAATTTTTAGAATTTTTTCTATTTCGTAAAACTTAAAATTAAGGCCAAACAGACGTTGAAAACCTTCTGAACCCCAAATGCAGTCTACCCATAATGCACTGCGACATTAAAGAGACTCTAAAAAGCGATTTTTACACCTTTTCTTCAACAGAATCATCACCAAAACAACTTTTATCAACCATACAGAGTCCCCACAACACATTTTGGCCCCAAAAATAAATAGGAATCGGGTGCACCCGCAAGTTTAAAGCGCAACACAGAAAATGAGCCCAGCTCTCCCAGTTTGACTAAATCACCCTCACCTGAGTGTATCCTTCTATTTAGAAGACTTACCTCTATTGAGAGAACCTTTTCGCTGATTCACCTCTTCTGGGTGACTCCTTCTGAAGACTCATTGAATCCCACCGAGTCTCGAGGAATCCTTTGGAGAGTCGGCAAATCCTCTGGAGAAGACACGAAGCCCTGGCCAGAGTTACTGGTCCTTCACAGCTCGTATAGACCAAAGGTTCTTTTAAGAACTCCCCTGAGCTTAGCCCTAGCTCCATTAGCTAGCATCAGCTCCCCATAGCTCCTTTAGAGCTTTTCGTAACTTTGCCTAGGCAACTTCCAGGTTCATTTCAGAACCCTATTGTACTAACCGTTAGCTCCTTTAGCTGGCATTGGCTCCCCATAGCCCCTGCAGAGCGTCTCTTAGCTTAGCCTAGCGTACTTCCAGGTTCTTCTCAAAACCCTGTTTTACTACTCATTAACTCCTTTGGCTATCATTAGCTCCCCGCAACCCCTTTGGAGATTTTCTTAGCTTAGCCTAGCTAACTTCCAGGTTCTCGTCAGAACCTTATTTAGCTACTCGTTGACTTATTTAACAGCTAGCATAGAGCTACCAAAGAGCACCCTAGCTCCTGCCAGATCAAAGGCTCTTTTGAGAGCCAGCGGCAGAGAATCCAGTACCTGGGAGATTCACCAGACCCAGCAGCCCACCCTCGGAACCAACCGGACCTGGACTTCCAACCCTGGTGAGAGCAACCTGCTAAAAAACGTATATAGGACCAGCATATCCCTGGGGTCTTGCGGTGTATGACGGCACAGGGAATGCTCTTAACCCAAAAAACGTACATAGGCCTGGCATATCCTGGGGTCTTGCGGTGTATGATGGCACGGGATATGCCCTAAAATAGCCTGGGGGGAGGTAGAATGGGTACCTGGAGGGTCCCCAGGCAGCGGTAGCTCGCTGTTTTGGGTCCCCTCTTCCCCTGAAGGGGCCAGGGGCGACGCGGCTTGCCGTGGCCGCCCTCGGCTCTGCCAGGGAGGTACTCGGGTTTGTTGGATGGGTTCACCTGGGGTGTCTGGGGCGGTGGCTGATGCGGCTGGTCCTGGTTTCCGTGGTTGCCCGACGTGGTAGCCGGTTGTGGCTGGTCCTGGTCCCCTTGGTTGCCCGGAACGGTAGCTTTTTGCGGCTGGTCCTGGTTTCCCTGGGTTCCTGGGGCAGCGGCTTCCGGTGGCTGGCACTGGCTTCCTCGGTTGCCCGGAACGGTAGCTCCCGGCTGCTGGTCCCGGTTCCCTCGGGAGCTCCCCTCTCCCTCGATCCCTCTTGCGGGGTGCGGGTAGATAGAGCGACATCTGATGAAGACTGAATGACCACCTCTTCACGTCCGGCCTAAGCGGGCAACTCGGGGTAACCTCACGGTGTCAACAAACGAGTTGTTAACCTGCTTAGGTGGTAAGTATGCGGCCCCCCTGGGTCCGACTCTAGGACAGCACGCAGGGACGGTGGTCCAGGGCGTCAGGACCTTAAACGTGGCCCAGTCTTCTATGAGGGTTAGCCTCGCTCACTGCAACAGTCCATCTTGCACCACACACGTCTAATTGGGCTCCTTCAAATTCTCATCCCCTGGTCCGGATAGGGACCACGCCGAGGATGCACCTTAGTCCCGTCCCCCGGCCGTTTAGGGTCCGGGTCGTGGATGCAACAGGACCTAGGCGTCTCATCCCTTGATCCAAGACTAGGTGACCAAGCCGAGGATGCAACGTTGGGGGAAGAACGGGTACCTGGAGGATCCTGGAAGGCAGCAGCTCGCTGCGGCTGGTCCTGGTCCCCTCCTCCCCAGGTAGTTTCTGGAAGGCAGCAGCTCGCTGCGGCTGGTCCTGATTCTGCTAAGGAGGTACTCGGGTAGGTTGGTTTGGGATCCTTAGGTTGCCATGGAACGGTAGCTTGCTGCGGCTGGTCCTGGCTTCCTTTGGTTCCTCTTGCCTCCTCCTATCATTCCCCTGCAACTTACTGGGAGTTAGAATGGGTACCTGGGGGATCCTGGAAGGCAGCAGCTCGCTGCGGCTGGTCCTGGTTCCATCTTCCCCTGGTCGATTCTGGAAGGCAGCAGCTCGCTGCGGCTGGTCCTGATTCGGCTGGGGAGGTACTTTGGGCTTAATGGGTTTGCTGGGTGGGGTTTTCTCGGGGGGGCCATGGAACGGTAGCTCGCTGCGGCTGGTCCTGGCTTCCTTGGGTTCTCTCCTCTCTGCATTCCTTTTTCGGGATCAACTACTTAGACAGTGTTCTGGGAATTAGAATGGGTGCCGGGAGGTTCCTGGAAGGCAGCAGCTCGCTGCGGCTGGTCCTGGTTCCCTCCTCCCCTGGTGGAGTCTGGAAGGCAGCAGCTCGCTGCGGCGGGTCCTGATTCTGCTGGGGAGGCATTCGGGGCTTAATGGGTTTTGTTGGATTGAGCTCCTTTGGTTGCCATGGAACGGTAGCTTGCTGCGGCTGGTCCTGGCTTCCTATGGTTCTCCCTCCCGCATTTCCCTTTCTGGGGTTCCTAAATTAGCTTAGGTCTCGTTCCGTTCTAATACCCTACCCCCCTAAAACAAAACCACTCTTCTCTAGATTTCTCTCCCCCAAAAAACTACAATTTACCTCAAAAAAAAGTTTTAAAAAAAGTACACTTACCTCTCAAAACAATACTTACTAATTACTTACTAATACTTACTAATACTAACCCTAACCATACTTATAACCCCCCCACCAAAAACTCAAAGTCAAACCAGGCTCCAAACTCAATTGGCAATGGGACACACCCCGAGACTTGATCAACCTCGGGGGGGCCTTCCTTGGGTGAGAGTGTCTAGTGATAATGGCCGAAACACTCAATGATCCTGGGGTCCACTACTGATGATGTGTCCTACAATTTAGCTTCATGTATATATAAAGTGCAATATTGACTTTTCAGATCTAGGCTGGCCAAAATAGAACTCATTCGAATAGGAACCTAGTTCTCCAAATTTAAATTCCTAAAACCTACCCTTAACCTACCCTATTCCTAGGTCTAAAGCGAACCCTAACACTAACCCTAAACCTAATCCTAACCCTAACCCCTAACCCTAAGCCTAACCCTAAACCTAACCTTCTCCATCTCATGCCTAGCCCTAACCCTAGGTCTAAATCTAACCCTAACCCAACCCGAAACCTAACCCTTCCAGACCATGCCTAAACCTAACCCTAGGTCTAAACCTAACCCTAAACCTAGACTTCTCCATCCCATGCCTAAACCTAACCTTAACCCTAACCCTGACCCTAACCTAACCCTAACCTAACCCTTACCTAACCCTAACCTAACCCTAACCCTAACCCTAACCCTAACCCTAACCTTACTCTAACCCTAACCAAACCTTAACCCTAACCCTAACCCTAAACCTAACCTTACCTAACCTAACCTAACCTAACCCTAACCCTAACCCTTACCCTAACCCTAACCCTAAACCTAACCTAACCTAACCCTTACCTAACCCTAACCCTAACCTAACCCTAACCCTAACCCTAACCTAACCTAACCCTAACCCTAACCCGAACCTTACCTAACCCTAACCAAACCCTTACCTAACCCTAACCAAACCCTAACCCTAACCCTAACCTTACCTAACCTAACCCTAACCTAGCCCTTACCTAACCCTAACCTAACCCTAACCTAACCTAACCCTAACCCTAACCCTAACCCTAACCCTAACCTTACTCTGACCCTAACCAAACCCTAACCAAACCCTAATCCTAACCCTAAACCTAACCTTACCTAACCTAACCTAAACCTAACCTAACCTAACCCTAACCTAACCTAACCCTTACCCTAACCCTAACCCTAACCCTTACCCTAACCCTAACCCTATACCTAACCTTACCTTACCCTAACCCTAGCCTGACCTAGCCTAACCCTAACCTTGCCTAACCCTAACCCGAGGTCTTAATCTAACTCTAACCCAAACCCTACCCTAAGCCTTCACTATACCAAACCAAAACTCGCACCTTGCTCTCCACCGGGTCCTGGGGACCCGACCCTCATTGCCCGTGCCTTGCACTCCACCGGGCCCTGGGGACCCTACCAGCATGCCTTTGCCTTGCTCTCCACTGGGTCCTGGGGACCCTAAACTCTCATACCCGTGCCTTGCTCTCCACTGGGTCCTGGGGACCCGACCCTCATACCCGTGCCTTGCTCTCCACTGGGCCCCGGGGAGCCCAAACTTAAGCCCCCCTCCGCGGACTAAACCAATCAGCTCGTCCGGAAAAAACCTTGCGCCCCTGGTAAGAAGACGCGCTTTTTGATAGGGAATTGAGAAATAGGTTTTAAAGCTAAAAACCAGCTACCTAGCCTAACTCACCCCTTTCAGCTAACCCTAACTGCTCGGTTGGGACTCCCCCTCTGAACCTAACTCTAAGGGACTGTAGCTTTGACTCTACCCTAAAACATAACCTGCTGGCCACAATCCTCATCCTCAAGCTGACCGTCAGAACCCCAAGCCTTAGCCTTATCTTAACTCTAAACCTAAACCTCAACCTTTCCCTATCCCTACTCATCTTCACTCTTAACTACCCTTTCCGACTAGAACTCTGAGCCTCAAGCTCACCAGAACCCTTAGCCGCAAACCGTAGCCTAAAAACCTTACCGTAGGCCCTAAAACTTACCCTGAGCTGGATCCACCATACCTGGATATCGGTTGAACTCAAAATCCAAGAAACCCAAACCCGGCATGGGCTCAAAGGAATAAAGGAAAGAACCGAAAACAATATGACCGGAGAGTTAACCGACAGGCGCCGGCCAGTGCATTGCCTCTGACTCGCCCATTTCAACCACCCCAGTCGTTGGACGGGTGTGGGGGGAGTTATCGTGCTACTCTTTTCTACCCTAACCTAACCTAGCCAGAGCCTTCGGACAGGTTGCTCTCTGTTGAAAATCCAAGTCTTAAAAAGAATCCTACCAACCGATATCCTTTCTTCAATTCTTCCAGACTACAACATGTCGGAAAAATACGACGACTTCCAGAGAACCGTCAGGGTTTTTCACCAATACATGAAGGCCTATCACCACCTGGAACATGTAAAGATTACCCCTGAATCGACCCCAACCAGGGGACTCAAAAAGATTGAAGACGACCTCATCATGTCCATTAGGCCTGCGCTCCAAAAGGAAACCACGGCCCTACTATGTGCTGCAAATGCCAAAAACTGGACCCAAACAACTCTTCAAATACTTGAGGAGCACTACGAAGCAATAATCACAGAATGCCGCAAGAAACTTACCTCTCTGCCCAAACCAGACTGGGAAAGAGCACTGATGGTAGCGACAAAATGGACCCAACGCAGCCAACCTCGCATTTCAAACGTAACCTTAAAACAAACCCAAGAAAAGCTAACCCAGCTAATGGAAGAAGTAACAAGGGAACAGCCCCACCCCGAACCTGCACAAACCGGTATTCAGAGCCCACAGCGGGGTGAGCCTGACGTCGAGGAACCCCTCCCAAAACGCAACAAATTCTCGACAGAACAAGAGAAAGGAGAACAAGAACAAGAACAGGAACAACAACAACAGCAACAACAACAGCAACAACAACAACAACAACAACAACAACAACAACAACAACAACAACAACAACAACAACAACAACAACAACAACCCGATCTAGACGATACATCCAACTCCTGGGATCTCTTTGAACCCCGTGAATACCTCGAAAACCACCTGACCCCCAAAGTGCTACTTACCCCGATTGATAAGGCAACAGAAAATACCCATCTCTTCGCAAGACACAACCACTATGGGGCAAAAACGCTCAACTGGAACCTTAACCCAAAAAGACCAATCCTGATCGTAGGCGACTCCAATCTAAGCAGACTTCCCCGAATCCAAAACAACAGGATCCAGGTGGATTGTTACCCAGGAGCAAACTTATCGGATGCCGCCCACCTATTACGACGAAAGTGCCCAACGGATGACCGAGTCTCAAAAGTTGTACTTTCCTTTGGAGTCAACAACAGAGGCCAAGGAAACCCTTCCATTCTTAAAAAAGACCTGCACAGAATGCTAGACGCAGCCAAAAGTACTTTCCCCCAGGCAGAAATCTTCATCCCCAACATCACTTTCAACAAGAAACTTCCTTTAAAGACCCAGGCCAATCTCCAAACCCTCAACCACTTGATTAAGGAAACAGGCAGACAGATCCCTAGACTGGAACAAGACCTGTTCAAAACAGAAGAAGACCAGATACACTGGACCCCAACAACGGCAAACCACATGTGGCTAACCTGGAAGACTTTTTTAGAGTAAAGGACCACCCAACAACGACAAGAAAACCCCAAAGACAAGAAAAAGAGGTGGTCAACCTATCCACACAACTCCAACTCACCCCGGCCCAAAACCAATTGCTCAAAAAAGGTCTCTCATTCGTGCCCACCAGCAAACAAACCACCCACAAACACAATTCCTTGAGGGCAGACATCACGGCCTACCACAGGAGACTCAAGCTTAGCACCCACTATGGCCCCGCCTCCACAACAGCAAACTACCAACCCTTCACAAACAAGTCCAACTGGGAACCAGACCCGAAAAAACTACCCAAACCCCTAATTGACCTGATCCAGAAGGATCAACAGACAATTAACAAATTGAAACAACAACCCGACAAACCCAACCTGCCACCAGAAGAGAACCAGGCCCTCAAACAACTCCTCAGAAACACCAGCATTGTCATAAAGCCAGCGGACAAAGGCAGTGCCACAGTGATAATGGACAGGCCCGACTACGTGCATGAAGCCTTGAGACAACTCCAGGACCAAACCTACTACCAACCACTTCCAGAACCAATCTACCCAGAAACCAGCAAAATGATCTCGGGATTATTAGACCGCCTACAACAAGAAGGAAAACTCACCAAGAAACAAGTCACTTACCTCAGAGGTGAAAATACCCCCAGACCGAGGTATTTTTACCTCCTACCTAAAATTCACAAACCCCCTGAAAAATGGACTGTCCCCCACAAAATCCCACCAGGAAGACCCATTGTTTCTGATTGCGGCAGTGAAAGCTATGGGATAGCTGAGTACATCGACTCCTTTCTGACCCCAATAGCAAACCGTCACCCCAGCTATATCAAAAACACCCAAGACTTCATACAGAACATTCGGAGCATCAAGATCACAGAACCATGCATCCTCTTCACAATGGATGTCAACAGCTTATACACCAACATTGACACCCCCCTTGGCATGAAGGCTGTTCAAAAATGGCTCAAAAAGCACCCTGAGGACAACCGTCCGGACCAGGAAATACTGCAACTTCTACATCTGAGCCTAACAAGGAACGACTTCCAATTTGACGGACAATATTACCTCCAAACCAAGGGAACGGCCATGGGCAAACGATTTGCCCCAGCATATGCCAACATATACATGGCGGATTGGGAGGAAACCGCTTTTCAAAAGTGCAACAAAAAACCAGCACACTACTTCAGATACCTAGACGACATTTGGGGTATCTGGACACATACTGAGAGCGACTTTGCGCAGTTTGTTACCACCCTGAACAGCCACCACGACTTGATCAACGTAACACCAACCACAGACGAGAAAGAAGTCAACTTCCTGGACACAACTGTTTTCAAAGGACCTGACTTCCTGAACTCTGGTATCCTTGAGACCAAAGTCTATTTCAAACCAACTGACACTCACGCCTTGCTGCACAAAACCAGTTTCCACCCCAAGCACACATTCCGGGGGATACTGAAGTCACAACTACTAAGATTTGATAGAATCTGCTCTCAAACCAAAGACAGAGACCAAGCAACCAAGAAACTCTTTCAAACCCTCAGACAGAGAGGGTACCAAAGATCCCTCCTCAGAACGATCCAAAAACAAACCTTCGAGAACCAACGGAGGCCCCTCACCTCCACCGAAAACAACAGCTTGACGATGGAACAATCAAGAAACCGACAAGAACCCCAAATAGAGGATTTGAGACAAATGATTCCACTCATAACAACATACTCCTCACATGCGGTACAAGTGAACTACCACCTTAAAAAGAACTTTCGAGAAACACTCGAGGGGACTTCAATCCCAAACAAACTCAAAATCATATCGGCATACAAGAAGAACCCTAACCTCAAGGACATTCTTGTCAGAGCCAAACTACCCAAACCCATGGCACTAAGATCACTACCTAGGAATCCCAAAACAGCCAGGAACAGGACCTCCAAAGCCACCTACAATTTACCCAACGACATCCCACTCAACAGGACCAACTGCGTCTACCTGATCCAATGCAAAAGATGTCGTATACAATACGTCGGGCAAACACGCAACTCACTTGGAACACGCCTTTCCCACCACACCTATAACATAAGGAAGGACATCAAAACCAACACTCACCTGGTCCGACACTTCCAGAGACACGGATTTCAAAACCTACACCTCACAGGACTCCAACATAACCCACACTGGACAACAACACAACGTCGCCAGCAGGAAGACCGTTGGATCCAAAAGTTGGGAACCAAATTCCCTAATGGACTAAACCAATAGAAAAAATGATCTGATGTTTACAATTGATTTGTTTGAATGTTAATGACTTACCTGTACAAAGTTGAATAAACATGAGCAAAAGAGGGCTGGAAATGATGATTAAGGGACCCATTCAAGGCAAGCTGCCAGGAACAAGCCCAAGCCTGATTCAACCCTCTTTGCTCTTTAAAAAATTTTAAAAAAAGACCACCAGAACTTACTCTCTTTGAAAAATCACCAAAAAAATCTTGTTCACACACTTATCTTAAACTCACTCTCCTCCCAACACTTCCCCACGGGAGTGGGGGAGTGTGGGAGGCGGAGGTCACATGCCCAGACCGGCAGCGGGGGAGTCAGGGTCCAGACCGGCCCTCTCCCCCGGACCTTTTCCTCTCATTCCTCCCTCAGTCTCTAGTTAACCCACCTACCTGCTCACACAAACTTATCTCAAACTCACTCTCCTCTCAACACTTCCCCACGGGAGTGGGGGGGTGTTGGGAGGCAGAGGTCACATGCCCAGACCGGCAGCGGGGGAGTCAGGGTCCAGACCGACCCTCTCCCCCGGACCTTTTCCTCTCGTTCCTCCCTCAGTCTCTAGTTAACCCACCTACCTGCTCTCACACACACTTATCTCAAACTCACTCTCCTCTCAACACTTCCCCACGGGAGTGGGGGGGTGTTGGGAGGCAGAGGTCACATGCCCAGACCGGCAGCGGGGGAGTCAGGGTCCAGACCGACCCTCTCCCCCGGACCTTTTCCTCTCATTCCTCCCTCAGTCTCTAGTTAACCCACCTACCTGCTCACACACACTTATCTCAAACTCACTCTCCTCTCAACACTTCCCCACGGGAGTGGGGGGGTGTTGGGAGGCAGAGGTCACATGCCCAGACCGGCAGCGGGGGAGTCAGGGTCCAGACCGACCCTCTCCCCCGGACCTTTTCCTCTCATTCCTCCCTCAGTCTCTAGTTAACCCACCTACCTGCTCACACACACTTATCTCAAACTCACTCTCCTCTCAACACTTCCCCACGGGAGTGGGGGGCTGTTGGGAGGCAGAGGTCACATGCCCAGACCGGCAGCGGGGGAGTCAGGGTCCAGACCGACCCTCTCCCCCGGACCTTCTCCTCTCATTCCACCTTCTCCTCTCATTCCTCCCTCAGTCTCTAGTTAACCCACCTACCTGCTCACACACACTTATCTCAAACTCACTCTCCTCTCAACACTTCCCCACGGGAGTGGGGGGGTGTTGGGAGGCAGAGGTCACATGCCCAGACCGGCAGCGGGGGAGTCAGGGTCTAGACCGACCCCCTCCCCTGGACCTTCTCCTCTCATTCCACCTTCTCCTCTCATTCCTCCCTCAGTCTCTAGTTAACCCACCTACCTGCTCTCACACACACTTATCTCAAACTCACTCTCCTCCCAACGCTTCCCCACGGGGGTGGGGGAGCGTTGGGAGGCAGAGGTCACATGCCCAAACCGGCAGCGGGGGAGTCAGGGTCCAGACCGACCCTCTCCCCTGGACCTTCTCCTCTCATTCCTCCTACCATCTACTCACTTACCTATTCACAAACCTACCTTTAAAACACTCAACCTGCCTTCCGGCTCACACTCCCACTTTAAAGTCATGAACCTGCTCACTGGACCTTTCCTTCTCCTCCTTCACCTCCCCTTCTCCTGTTCTTCAGCCCTCCTTCCTGAAAAAAATGCAGAAAACAGAATAAAAAAATTATAATTTTGTTAAAAATAATTTATAATTAAAAAATAATAAATCAAAAAATATATATTTTAATAAAAACAATCTTCATAATTATTTTAATATTTTTCCCATCACCAATACAACACCAATATTCAATAAGTATGGCAATACCGCCATTACTGCCCTTATAACGCCTGTAATTACACAACTATCAGCTCCAAAATTACCAATCTTACTCCAACCCATACCACAGTAACTACTTCTTGTGTTCATAATCAAAAAAAAGTTTTTCAAAAGTTCACTACCAATTTAATTAGATTTTTACAAATTTGTTTTCTGATTTTTTATTTTATTTTATTTTTACTTTTATTTTTTAAATTTTTTTCGCAAACAGTTCCAGCAATAACGGCCCACTCTTCTACTAGTACACAATTTTTAGAATTTTTTCTATTTCGTAAAACTTAAAATTAAGGCCAAACAGACGTTGAAAACCTTCTGAACCCCAAATGCAGTCTACCCATAATGCACTGCGACATTAAAGAGACTCTAAAAAGCGATTTTTACACCTTTTCTTCAACAGAATCATCACCAAAACAACTTTTATCAACCATACAGAGTCCCCACAACACATTTTGGCCCCAAAAATAAATAGGAATCGGGTGCACCCGCAAGTTTAAAGCGCAACACAGAAAATGAGCCCAGCTCTCCCAGTTTGACTAAATCACCCTCACCTGAGTGTATCCTTCTATTTAGAAGACTTACCTCTATTGAGAGAACCTTTTCGCTGATTCACCTCTTCTGGGTGACTCCTTCTGAAGACTCATTGAATCCCACCGAGTCTCGAGGAATCCTTTGGAGAGTCGGCAAATCCTCTGGAGAAGACACGAAGCCCTGGCCAGAGTTACTGGTCCTTCACAGCTCGTATAGACCAAAGGTTCTTTTAAGAACTCCCCTGAGCTTAGCCCTAGCTCCATTAGCTAGCATCAGCTCCCCATAGCTCCTTTAGAGCTTTTCGTAACTTTGCCTAGGCAACTTCCAGGTTCATTTCAGAACCCTATTGTACTAACCGTTAGCTCCTTTAGCTGGCATTGGCTCCCCATAGCCCCTGCAGAGCGTCTCTTAGCTTAGCCTAGCGTACTTCCAGGTTCTTCTCAAAACCCTGTTTTACTACTCATTAACTCCTTTGGCTATCATTAGCTCCCCGCAACCCCTTTGGAGATTTTCTTAGCTTAGCCTAGCTAACTTCCAGGTTCTCGTCAGAACCTTATTTAGCTACTCGTTGACTTATTTAACAGCTAGCATAGAGCTACCAAAGAGCACCCTAGCTCCTGCCAGATCAAAGGCTCTTTTGAGAGCCAGCGGCAGAGAATCCAGTACCTGGGAGATTCACCAGACCCAGCAGCCCACCCTCGGAACCAACCGGACCTGGACTTCCAACCCTGGTGAGAGCAACCTGCTAAAAAACGTATATAGGACCAGCATATCCCTGGGGTCTTGCGGTGTATGACGGCACAGGGAATGCTCTTAACCCAAAAAACGTACATAGGCCTGGCATATCCTGGGGTCTTGCGGTGTATGATGGCACGGGATATGCCCTAAAATAGCCTGGGGGGAGGTAGAATGGGTACCTGGAGGGTCCCCAGGCAGCGGTAGCTCGCTGTTTTGGGTCCCCTCTTCCCCTGAAGGGGCCAGGGGCGACGCGGCTTGCCGTGGCCGCCCTCGGCTCTGCCAGGGAGGTACTCGGGTTTGTTGGATGGGTTCACCTGGGGTGTCTGGGGCGGTGGCTGATGCGGCTGGTCCTGGTTTCCGTGGTTGCCCGACGTGGTAGCCGGTTGTGGCTGGTCCTGGTCCCCTTGGTTGCCCGGAACGGTAGCTTTTTGCGGCTGGTCCTGGTTTCCCTGGGTTCCTGGGGCAGCGGCTTCCGGTGGCTGGCACTGGCTTCCTCGGTTGCCCGGAACGGTAGCTCCCGGCTGCTGGTCCCGGTTCCCTCGGGAGCTCCCCTCTCCCTCGATCCCTCTTGCGGGGTGCGGGTAGATAGAGCGACATCTGATGAAGACTGAATGACCACCTCTTCACGTCCGGCCTAAGCGGGCAACTCGGGGTAACCTCACGGTGTCAACAAACGAGTTGTTAACCTGCTTAGGTGGTAAGTATGCGGCCCCCCTGGGTCCGACTCTAGGACAGCACGCAGGGACGGTGGTCCAGGGCGTCAGGACCTTAAACGTGGCCCAGTCTTCTATGAGGGTTAGCCTCGCTCACTGCAACAGTCCATCTTGCACCACACACGTCTAATTGGGCTCCTTCAAATTCTCATCCCCTGGTCCGGATAGGGACCACGCCGAGGATGCACCTTAGTCCCGTCCCCCGGCCGTTTAGGGTCCGGGTCGTGGATGCAACAGGACCTAGGCGTCTCATCCCTTGATCCAAGACTAGGTGACCAAGCCGAGGATGCAACGTTGGGGGAAGAACGGGTACCTGGAGGATCCTGGAAGGCAGCAGCTCGCTGCGGCTGGTCCTGGTCCCCTCCTCCCCAGGTAGTTTCTGGAAGGCAGCAGCTCGCTGCGGCTGGTCCTGATTCTGCTAAGGAGGTACTCGGGTAGGTTGGTTTGGGATCCTTAGGTTGCCATGGAACGGTAGCTTGCTGCGGCTGGTCCTGGCTTCCTTTGGTTCCTCTTGCCTCCTCCTATCATTCCCCTGCAACTTACTGGGAGTTAGAATGGGTACCTGGGGGATCCTGGAAGGCAGCAGCTCGCTGCGGCTGGTCCTGGTTCCATCTTCCCCTGGTCGATTCTGGAAGGCAGCAGCTCGCTGCGGCTGGTCCTGATTCGGCTGGGGAGGTACTTTGGGCTTAATGGGTTTGCTGGGTGGGGTTTTCTCGGGGGGGCCATGGAACGGTAGCTCGCTGCGGCTGGTCCTGGCTTCCTTGGGTTCTCTCCTCTCTGCATTCCTTTTTCGGGATCAACTACTTAGACAGTGTTCTGGGAATTAGAATGGGTGCCGGGAGGTTCCTGGAAGGCAGCAGCTCGCTGCGGCTGGTCCTGGTTCCCTCCTCCCCTGGTGGAGTCTGGAAGGCAGCAGCTCGCTGCGGCGGGTCCTGATTCTGCTGGGGAGGCATTCGGGGCTTAATGGGTTTTGTTGGATTGAGCTCCTTTGGTTGCCATGGAACGGTAGCTTGCTGCGGCTGGTCCTGGCTTCCTATGGTTCTCCCTCCCGCATTTCCCTTTCTGGGGTTCCTAAATTAGCTTAGGTCTCGTTCCGTTCTAATACCCTACCCCCCTAAAACAAAACCACTCTTCTCTAGATTTCTCTCCCCCAAAAAACTACAATTTACCTCAAAAAAAAGTTTTAAAAAAAGTACACTTACCTCTCAAAACAATACTTACTAATTACTTACTAATACTTACTAATACTAACCCTAACCATACTTATAACCCCCCCACCAAAAACTCAAAGTCAAACCAGGCTCCAAACTCAATTGGCAATGGGACACACCCCGAGACTTGATCAACCTCGGGGGGGCCTTCCTTGGGTGAGAGTGTCTAGTGATAATGGCCGAAACACTCAATGATCCTGGGGTCCACTACTGATGATGTGTCCTACAATTTAGCTTCATGTATATATAAAGTGCAATATTGACTTTTCAGATCTAGGCTGGCCAAAATAGAACTCATTCGAATAGGAACCTAGTTCTCCAAATTTAAATTCCTAAAACCTACCCTTAACCTACCCTATTCCTAGGTCTAAAGCGAACCCTAACACTAACCCTAAACCTAATCCTAACCCTAACCCCTAACCCTAAGCCTAACCCTAAACCTAACCTTCTCCATCTCATGCCTAGCCCTAACCCTAGGTCTAAATCTAACCCTAACCCAACCCGAAACCTAACCCTTCCAGACCATGCCTAAACCTAACCCTAGGTCTAAACCTAACCCTAAACCTAGACTTCTCCATCCCATGCCTAAACCTAACCTTAACCCTAACCCTGACCCTAACCTAACCCTAACCTAACCCTTACCTAACCCTAACCTAACCCTAACCCTAACCCTAACCCTAACCCTAACCTTACTCTAACCCTAACCAAACCTTAACCCTAACCCTAACCCTAAACCTAACCTTACCTAACCTAACCTAACCTAACCCTAACCCTAACCCTTACCCTAACCCTAACCCTAAACCTAACCTAACCTAACCCTTACCTAACCCTAACCCTAACCTAACCCTAACCCTAACCCTAACCTAACCTAACCCTAACCCTAACCCGAACCTTACCTAACCCTAACCAAACCCTTACCTAACCCTAACCAAACCCTAACCCTAACCCTAACCTTACCTAACCTAACCCTAACCTAGCCCTTACCTAACCCTAACCTAACCCTAACCTAACCTAACCCTAACCCTAACCCTAACCCTAACCCTAACCTTACTCTGACCCTAACCAAACCCTAACCAAACCCTAATCCTAACCCTAAACCTAACCTTACCTAACCTAACCTAAACCTAACCTAACCTAACCCTAACCTAACCTAACCCTTACCCTAACCCTAACCCTAACCCTTACCCTAACCCTAACCCTATACCTAACCTTACCTTACCCTAACCCTAGCCTGACCTAGCCTAACCCTAACCTTGCCTAACCCTAACCCGAGGTCTTAATCTAACTCTAACCCAAACCCTACCCTAAGCCTTCACTATACCAAACCAAAACTCGCACCTTGCTCTCCACCGGGTCCTGGGGACCCGACCCTCATTGCCCGTGCCTTGCACTCCACCGGGCCCTGGGGACCCTACCAGCATGCCTTTGCCTTGCTCTCCACTGGGTCCTGGGGACCCTAAACTCTCATACCCGTGCCTTGCTCTCCACTGGGTCCTGGGGACCCGACCCTCATACCCGTGCCTTGCTCTCCACTGGGCCCCGGGGAGCCCAAACTTAAGCCCCCCTCCGCGGACTAAACCAATCAGCTCGTCCGGAAAAAACCTTGCGCCCCTGGTAAGAAGACGCGCTTTTTGATAGGGAATTGAGAAATAGGTTTTAAAGCTAAAAACCAGCTACCTAGCCTAACTCACCCCTTTCAGCTAACCCTAACTGCTCGGTTGGGACTCCCCCTCTGAACCTAACTCTAAGGGACTGTAGCTTTGACTCTACCCTAAAACATAACCTGCTGGCCACAATCCTCATCCTCAAGCTGACCGTCAGAACCCCAAGCCTTAGCCTTATCTTAACTCTAAACCTAAACCTCAACCTTTCCCTATCCCTACTCATCTTCACTCTTAACTACCCTTTCCGACTAGAACTCTGAGCCTCAAGCTCACCAGAACCCTTAGCCGCAAACCGTAGCCTAAAAACCTTACCGTAGGCCCTAAAACTTACCCTGAGCTGGATCCACCATACCTGGATATCGGTTGAACTCAAAATCCAAGAAACCCAAACCCGGCATGGGCTCAAAGGAATAAAGGAAAGAACCGAAAACAATATGACCGGAGAGTTAACCGACAGGCGCCGGCCAGTGCATTGCCTCTGACTCGCCCATTTCAACCACCCCAGTCGTTGGACGGGTGTGGGGGGAGTTATCGTGCTACTCTTTTCTACCCTAACCTAACCTAGCCAGAGCCTTCGGACAGGTTGCTCTCTGTTGAAAATCCAAGTCTTAAAAAGAATCCTACCAACCGATATCCTTTCTTCAATTCTTCCAGACTACAACATGTCGGAAAAATACGACGACTTCCAGAGAACCGTCAGGGTTTTTCACCAATACATGAAGGCCTATCACCACCTGGAACATGTAAAGATTACCCCTGAATCGACCCCAACCAGGGGACTCAAAAAGATTGAAGACGACCTCATCATGTCCATTAGGCCTGCGCTCCAAAAGGAAACCACGGCCCTACTATGTGCTGCAAATGCCAAAAACTGGACCCAAACAACTCTTCAAATACTTGAGGAGCACTACGAAGCAATAATCACAGAATGCCGCAAGAAACTTACCTCTCTGCCCAAACCAGACTGGGAAAGAGCACTGATGGTAGCGACAAAATGGACCCAACGCAGCCAACCTCGCATTTCAAACGTAACCTTAAAACAAACCCAAGAAAAGCTAACCCAGCTAATGGAAGAAGTAACAAGGGAACAGCCCCACCCCGAACCTGCACAAACCGGTATTCAGAGCCCACAGCGGGGTGAGCCTGACGTCGAGGAACCCCTCCCAAAACGCAACAAATTCTCGACAGAACAAGAGAAAGGAGAACAAGAACAAGAACAGGAACAACAACAACAGCAACAACAACAGCAACAACAACAACAACAACAACAACAACAACAACAACAACAACAACAACAACAACAACAACAACAACAACAACCCGATCTAGACGATACATCCAACTCCTGGGATCTCTTTGAACCCCGTGAATACCTCGAAAACCACCTGACCCCCAAAGTGCTACTTACCCCGATTGATAAGGCAACAGAAAATACCCATCTCTTCGCAAGACACAACCACTATGGGGCAAAAACGCTCAACTGGAACCTTAACCCAAAAAGACCAATCCTGATCGTAGGCGACTCCAATCTAAGCAGACTTCCCCGAATCCAAAACAACAGGATCCAGGTGGATTGTTACCCAGGAGCAAACTTATCGGATGCCGCCCACCTATTACGACGAAAGTGCCCAACGGATGACCGAGTCTCAAAAGTTGTACTTTCCTTTGGAGTCAACAACAGAGGCCAAGGAAACCCTTCCATTCTTAAAAAAGACCTGCACAGAATGCTAGACGCAGCCAAAAGTACTTTCCCCCAGGCAGAAATCTTCATCCCCAACATCACTTTCAACAAGAAACTTCCTTTAAAGACCCAGGCCAATCTCCAAACCCTCAACCACTTGATTAAGGAAACAGGCAGACAGATCCCTAGACTGGAACAAGACCTGTTCAAAACAGAAGAAGACCAGATACACTGGACCCCAACAACGGCAAACCACATGTGGCTAACCTGGAAGACTTTTTTAGAGTAAAGGACCACCCAACAACGACAAGAAAACCCCAAAGACAAGAAAAAGAGGTGGTCAACCTATCCACACAACTCCAACTCACCCCGGCCCAAAACCAATTGCTCAAAAAAGGTCTCTCATTCGTGCCCACCAGCAAACAAACCACCCACAAACACAATTCCTTGAGGGCAGACATCACGGCCTACCACAGGAGACTCAAGCTTAGCACCCACTATGGCCCCGCCTCCACAACAGCAAACTACCAACCCTTCACAAACAAGTCCAACTGGGAACCAGACCCGAAAAAACTACCCAAACCCCTAATTGACCTGATCCAGAAGGATCAACAGACAATTAACAAATTGAAACAACAACCCGACAAACCCAACCTGCCACCAGAAGAGAACCAGGCCCTCAAACAACTCCTCAGAAACACCAGCATTGTCATAAAGCCAGCGGACAAAGGCAGTGCCACAGTGATAATGGACAGGCCCGACTACGTGCATGAAGCCTTGAGACAACTCCAGGACCAAACCTACTACCAACCACTTCCAGAACCAATCTACCCAGAAACCAGCAAAATGATCTCGGGATTATTAGACCGCCTACAACAAGAAGGAAAACTCACCAAGAAACAAGTCACTTACCTCAGAGGTGAAAATACCCCCAGACCGAGGTATTTTTACCTCCTACCTAAAATTCACAAACCCCCTGAAAAATGGACTGTCCCCCACAAAATCCCACCAGGAAGACCCATTGTTTCTGATTGCGGCAGTGAAAGCTATGGGATAGCTGAGTACATCGACTCCTTTCTGACCCCAATAGCAAACCGTCACCCCAGCTATATCAAAAACACCCAAGACTTCATACAGAACATTCGGAGCATCAAGATCACAGAACCATGCATCCTCTTCACAATGGATGTCAACAGCTTATACACCAACATTGACACCCCCCTTGGCATGAAGGCTGTTCAAAAATGGCTCAAAAAGCACCCTGAGGACAACCGTCCGGACCAGGAAATACTGCAACTTCTACATCTGAGCCTAACAAGGAACGACTTCCAATTTGACGGACAATATTACCTCCAAACCAAGGGAACGGCCATGGGCAAACGATTTGCCCCAGCATATGCCAACATATACATGGCGGATTGGGAGGAAACCGCTTTTCAAAAGTGCAACAAAAAACCAGCACACTACTTCAGATACCTAGACGACATTTGGGGTATCTGGACACATACTGAGAGCGACTTTGCGCAGTTTGTTACCACCCTGAACAGCCACCACGACTTGATCAACGTAACACCAACCACAGACGAGAAAGAAGTCAACTTCCTGGACACAACTGTTTTCAAAGGACCTGACTTCCTGAACTCTGGTATCCTTGAGACCAAAGTCTATTTCAAACCAACTGACACTCACGCCTTGCTGCACAAAACCAGTTTCCACCCCAAGCACACATTCCGGGGGATACTGAAGTCACAACTACTAAGATTTGATAGAATCTGCTCTCAAACCAAAGACAGAGACCAAGCAACCAAGAAACTCTTTCAAACCCTCAGACAGAGAGGGTACCAAAGATCCCTCCTCAGAACGATCCAAAAACAAACCTTCGAGAACCAACGGAGGCCCCTCACCTCCACCGAAAACAACAGCTTGACGATGGAACAATCAAGAAACCGACAAGAACCCCAAATAGAGGATTTGAGACAAATGATTCCACTCATAACAACATACTCCTCACATGCGGTACAAGTGAACTACCACCTTAAAAAGAACTTTCGAGAAACACTCGAGGGGACTTCAATCCCAAACAAACTCAAAATCATATCGGCATACAAGAAGAACCCTAACCTCAAGGACATTCTTGTCAGAGCCAAACTACCCAAACCCATGGCACTAAGATCACTACCTAGGAATCCCAAAACAGCCAGGAACAGGACCTCCAAAGCCACCTACAATTTACCCAACGACATCCCACTCAACAGGACCAACTGCGTCTACCTGATCCAATGCAAAAGATGTCGTATACAATACGTCGGGCAAACACGCAACTCACTTGGAACACGCCTTTCCCACCACACCTATAACATAAGGAAGGACATCAAAACCAACACTCACCTGGTCCGACACTTCCAGAGACACGGATTTCAAAACCTACACCTCACAGGACTCCAACATAACCCACACTGGACAACAACACAACGTCGCCAGCAGGAAGACCGTTGGATCCAAAAGTTGGGAACCAAATTCCCTAATGGACTAAACCAATAGAAAAAATGATCTGATGTTTACAATTGATTTGTTTGAATGTTAATGACTTACCTGTACAAAGTTGAATAAACATGAGCAAAAGAGGGCTGGAAATGATGATTAAGGGACCGATTCAAGGCAAGCTGCCAGGAACAAGCCCAAGCCTGATTCAACCCTCTTTGCTCTTTAAAAAATTTTAAAAAAAGACCACCAGAACTTACTCTCTTTGAAAAATCACCAAAAAAATCTTGTTCACACACTTATCTTAAACTCACTCTCCTCCCAACACTTCCCCACGGGAGTGGGGGAGTGTGGGAGGCGGAGGTCACATGCCCAGACCGGCAGCGGGGGAGTCAGGGTCCAGACCGGCCCTCTCCCCCGGACCTTTTCCTCTCATTCCTCCCTCAGTCTCTAGTTAACCCACCTACCTGCTCACACAAACTTATCTCAAACTCACTCTCCTCTCAACACTTCCCCACGGGAGTGGGGGGGTGTTGGGAGGCAGAGGTCACATGCCCAGACCGGCAGCGGGGGAGTCAGGGTCCAGACCGACCCTCTCCCCCGGACCTTTTCCTCTCGTTCCTCCCTCAGTCTCTAGTTAACCCACCTACCTGCTCTCACACACACTTATCTCAAACTCACTCTCCTCTCAACACTTCCCCACGGGAGTGGGGGGGTGTTGGGAGGCAGAGGTCACATGCCCAGACCGGCAGCGGGGGAGTCAGGGTCCAGACCGACCCTCTCCCCCGGACCTTTTCCTCTCATTCCTCCCTCAGTCTCTAGTTAACCCACCTACCTGCTCACACACACTTATCTCAAACTCACTCTCCTCTCAACACTTCCCCACGGGAGTGGGGGGGTGTTGGGAGGCAGAGGTCACATGCCCAGACCGGCAGCGGGGGAGTCAGGGTCCAGACCGACCCTCTCCCCCGGACCTTTTCCTCTCATTCCTCCCTCAGTCTCTAGTTAACCCACCTACCTGCTCACACACACTTATCTCAAACTCACTCTCCTCTCAACACTTCCCCACGGGAGTGGGGGGCTGTTGGGAGGCAGAGGTCACATGCCCAGACCGGCAGCGGGGGAGTCAGGGTCCAGACCGACCCTCTCCCCCGGACCTTCTCCTCTCATTCCACCTTCTCCTCTCATTCCTCCCTCAGTCTCTAGTTAACCCACCTACCTGCTCACACACACTTATCTCAAACTCACTCTCCTCTCAACACTTCCCCACGGGAGTGGGGGGGTGTTGGGAGGCAGAGGTCACATGCCCAGACCGGCAGCGGGGGAGTCAGGGTCTAGACCGACCCCCTCCCCTGGACCTTCTCCTCTCATTCCACCTTCTCCTCTCATTCCTCCCTCAGTCTCTAGTTAACCCACCTACCTGCTCTCACACACACTTATCTCAAACTCACTCTCCTCCCAACGCTTCCCCACGGGGGTGGGGGAGCGTTGGGAGGCAGAGGTCACATGCCCAAACCGGCAGCGGGGGAGTCAGGGTCCAGACCGACCCTCTCCCCTGGACCTTCTCCTCTCATTCCTCCTACCATCTACTCACTTACCTATTCACAAACCTACCTTTAAAACACTCAACCTGCCTTCCGGCTCACACTCCCACTTTAAAGTCATGAACCTGCTCACTGGACCTTTCCTTCTCCTCCTTCACCTCCCCTTCTCCTGTTCTTCAGCCCTCCTTCCTGAAAAAAATGCAGAAAACAGAATAAAAAAATTATAATTTTGTTAAAAATAATTTATAATTAAAAAATAATAAATCAAAAAATATATATTTTAATAAAAACAATCTTCATAATTATTTTAATATTTTTCCCATCACCAATACAACACCAATATTCAATAAGTATGGCAATACCGCCATTACTGCCCTTATAACGCCTGTAATTACACAACTATCAGCTCCAAAATTACCAATCTTACTCCAACCCATACCACAGTAACTACTTCTTGTGTTCATAATCAAAAAAAAGTTTTTCAAAAGTTCACTACCAATTTAATTAGATTTTTACAAATTTGTTTTCTGATTTTTTATTTTATTTTATTTTTACTTTTATTTTTTAAATTTTTTTCGCAAACAGTTCCAGCAATAACGGCCCACTCTTCTACTAGTACACAATTTTTAGAATTTTTTCTATTTCGTAAAACTTAAAATTAAGGCCAAACAGACGTTGAAAACCTTCTGAACCCCAAATGCAGTCTACCCATAATGCACTGCGACATTAAAGAGACTCTAAAAAGCGATTTTTACACCTTTTCTTCAACAGAATCATCACCAAAACAACTTTTATCAACCATACAGAGTCCCCACAACACATTTTGGCCCCAAAAATAAATAGGAATCGGGTGCACCCGCAAGTTTAAAGCGCAACACAGAAAATGAGCCCAGCTCTCCCAGTTTGACTAAATCACCCTCACCTGAGTGTATCCTTCTATTTAGAAGACTTACCTCTATTGAGAGAACCTTTTCGCTGATTCACCTCTTCTGGGTGACTCCTTCTGAAGACTCATTGAATCCCACCGAGTCTCGAGGAATCCTTTGGAGAGTCGGCAAATCCTCTGGAGAAGACACGAAGCCCTGGCCAGAGTTACTGGTCCTTCACAGCTCGTATAGACCAAAGGTTCTTTTAAGAACTCCCCTGAGCTTAGCCCTAGCTCCATTAGCTAGCATCAGCTCCCCATAGCTCCTTTAGAGCTTTTCGTAACTTTGCCTAGGCAACTTCCAGGTTCATTTCAGAACCCTATTGTACTAACCGTTAGCTCCTTTAGCTGGCATTGGCTCCCCATAGCCCCTGCAGAGCGTCTCTTAGCTTAGCCTAGCGTACTTCCAGGTTCTTCTCAAAACCCTGTTTTACTACTCATTAACTCCTTTGGCTATCATTAGCTCCCCGCAACCCCTTTGGAGATTTTCTTAGCTTAGCCTAGCTAACTTCCAGGTTCTCGTCAGAACCTTATTTAGCTACTCGTTGACTTATTTAACAGCTAGCATAGAGCTACCAAAGAGCACCCTAGCTCCTGCCAGATCAAAGGCTCTTTTGAGAGCCAGCGGCAGAGAATCCAGTACCTGGGAGATTCACCAGACCCAGCAGCCCACCCTCGGAACCAACCGGACCTGGACTTCCAACCCTGGTGAGAGCAACCTGCTAAAAAACGTATATAGGACCAGCATATCCCTGGGGTCTTGCGGTGTATGACGGCACAGGGAATGCTCTTAACCCAAAAAACGTACATAGGCCTGGCATATCCTGGGGTCTTGCGGTGTATGATGGCACGGGATATGCCCTAAAATAGCCTGGGGGGAGGTAGAATGGGTACCTGGAGGGTCCCCAGGCAGCGGTAGCTCGCTGTTTTGGGTCCCCTCTTCCCCTGAAGGGGCCAGGGGCGACGCGGCTTGCCGTGGCCGCCCTCGGCTCTGCCAGGGAGGTACTCGGGTTTGTTGGATGGGTTCACCTGGGGTGTCTGGGGCGGTGGCTGATGCGGCTGGTCCTGGTTTCCGTGGTTGCCCGACGTGGTAGCCGGTTGTGGCTGGTCCTGGTCCCCTTGGTTGCCCGGAACGGTAGCTTTTTGCGGCTGGTCCTGGTTTCCCTGGGTTCCTGGGGCAGCGGCTTCCGGTGGCTGGCACTGGCTTCCTCGGTTGCCCGGAACGGTAGCTCCCGGCTGCTGGTCCCGGTTCCCTCGGGAGCTCCCCTCTCCCTCGATCCCTCTTGCGGGGTGCGGGTAGATAGAGCGACATCTGATGAAGACTGAATGACCACCTCTTCACGTCCGGCCTAAGCGGGCAACTCGGGGTAACCTCACGGTGTCAACAAACGAGTTGTTAACCTGCTTAGGTGGTAAGTATGCGGCCCCCCTGGGTCCGACTCTAGGACAGCACGCAGGGACGGTGGTCCAGGGCGTCAGGACCTTAAACGTGGCCCAGTCTTCTATGAGGGTTAGCCTCGCTCACTGCAACAGTCCATCTTGCACCACACACGTCTAATTGGGCTCCTTCAAATTCTCATCCCCTGGTCCGGATAGGGACCACGCCGAGGATGCACCTTAGTCCCGTCCCCCGGCCGTTTAGGGTCCGGGTCGTGGATGCAACAGGACCTAGGCGTCTCATCCCTTGATCCAAGACTAGGTGACCAAGCCGAGGATGCAACGTTGGGGGAAGAACGGGTACCTGGAGGATCCTGGAAGGCAGCAGCTCGCTGCGGCTGGTCCTGGTCCCCTCCTCCCCAGGTAGTTTCTGGAAGGCAGCAGCTCGCTGCGGCTGGTCCTGATTCTGCTAAGGAGGTACTCGGGTAGGTTGGTTTGGGATCCTTAGGTTGCCATGGAACGGTAGCTTGCTGCGGCTGGTCCTGGCTTCCTTTGGTTCCTCTTGCCTCCTCCTATCATTCCCCTGCAACTTACTGGGAGTTAGAATGGGTACCTGGGGGATCCTGGAAGGCAGCAGCTCGCTGCGGCTGGTCCTGGTTCCATCTTCCCCTGGTCGATTCTGGAAGGCAGCAGCTCGCTGCGGCTGGTCCTGATTCGGCTGGGGAGGTACTTTGGGCTTAATGGGTTTGCTGGGTGGGGTTTTCTCGGGGGGGCCATGGAACGGTAGCTCGCTGCGGCTGGTCCTGGCTTCCTTGGGTTCTCTCCTCTCTGCATTCCTTTTTCGGGATCAACTACTTAGACAGTGTTCTGGGAATTAGAATGGGTGCCGGGAGGTTCCTGGAAGGCAGCAGCTCGCTGCGGCTGGTCCTGGTTCCCTCCTCCCCTGGTGGAGTCTGGAAGGCAGCAGCTCGCTGCGGCGGGTCCTGATTCTGCTGGGGAGGCATTCGGGGCTTAATGGGTTTTGTTGGATTGAGCTCCTTTGGTTGCCATGGAACGGTAGCTTGCTGCGGCTGGTCCTGGCTTCCTATGGTTCTCCCTCCCGCATTTCCCTTTCTGGGGTTCCTAAATTAGCTTAGGTCTCGTTCCGTTCTAATACCCTACCCCCCTAAAACAAAACCACTCTTCTCTAGATTTCTCTCCCCCAAAAAACTACAATTTACCTCAAAAAAAAGTTTTAAAAAAAGTACACTTACCTCTCAAAACAATACTTACTAATTACTTACTAATACTTACTAATACTAACCCTAACCATACTTATAACCCCCCCACCAAAAACTCAAAGTCAAACCAGGCTCCAAACTCAATTGGCAATGGGACACACCCCGAGACTTGATCAACCTCGGGGGGGCCTTCCTTGGGTGAGAGTGTCTAGTGATAATGGCCGAAACACTCAATGATCCTGGGGTCCACTACTGATGATGTGTCCTACAATTTAGCTTCATGTATATATAAAGTGCAATATTGACTTTTCAGATCTAGGCTGGCCAAAATAGAACTCATTCGAATAGGAACCTAGTTCTCCAAATTTAAATTCCTAAAACCTACCCTTAACCTACCCTATTCCTAGGTCTAAAGCGAACCCTAACACTAACCCTAAACCTAATCCTAACCCTAACCCCTAACCCTAAGCCTAACCCTAAACCTAACCTTCTCCATCTCATGCCTAGCCCTAACCCTAGGTCTAAATCTAACCCTAACCCAACCCGAAACCTAACCCTTCCAGACCATGCCTAAACCTAACCCTAGGTCTAAACCTAACCCTAAACCTAGACTTCTCCATCCCATGCCTAAACCTAACCTTAACCCTAACCCTGACCCTAACCTAACCCTAACCTAACCCTTACCTAACCCTAACCTAACCCTAACCCTAACCCTAACCCTAACCCTAACCTTACTCTAACCCTAACCAAACCTTAACCCTAACCCTAACCCTAAACCTAACCTTACCTAACCTAACCTAACCTAACCCTAACCCTAACCCTTACCCTAACCCTAACCCTAAACCTAACCTAACCTAACCCTTACCTAACCCTAACCCTAACCTAACCCTAACCCTAACCCTAACCTAACCTAACCCTAACCCTAACCCGAACCTTACCTAACCCTAACCAAACCCTTACCTAACCCTAACCAAACCCTAACCCTAACCCTAACCTTACCTAACCTAACCCTAACCTAGCCCTTACCTAACCCTAACCTAACCCTAACCTAACCTAACCCTAACCCTAACCCTAACCCTAACCCTAACCTTACTCTGACCCTAACCAAACCCTAACCAAACCCTAATCCTAACCCTAAACCTAACCTTACCTAACCTAACCTAAACCTAACCTAACCTAACCCTAACCTAACCTAACCCTTACCCTAACCCTAACCCTAACCCTTACCCTAACCCTAACCCTATACCTAACCTTACCTTACCCTAACCCTAGCCTGACCTAGCCTAACCCTAACCTTGCCTAACCCTAACCCGAGGTCTTAATCTAACTCTAACCCAAACCCTACCCTAAGCCTTCACTATACCAAACCAAAACTCGCACCTTGCTCTCCACCGGGTCCTGGGGACCCGACCCTCATTGCCCGTGCCTTGCACTCCACCGGGCCCTGGGGACCCTACCAGCATGCCTTTGCCTTGCTCTCCACTGGGTCCTGGGGACCCTAAACTCTCATACCCGTGCCTTGCTCTCCACTGGGTCCTGGGGACCCGACCCTCATACCCGTGCCTTGCTCTCCACTGGGCCCCGGGGAGCCCAAACTTAAGCCCCCCTCCGCGGACTAAACCAATCAGCTCGTCCGGAAAAAACCTTGCGCCCCTGGTAAGAAGACGCGCTTTTTGATAGGGAATTGAGAAATAGGTTTTAAAGCTAAAAACCAGCTACCTAGCCTAACTCACCCCTTTCAGCTAACCCTAACTGCTCGGTTGGGACTCCCCCTCTGAACCTAACTCTAAGGGACTGTAGCTTTGACTCTACCCTAAAACATAACCTGCTGGCCACAATCCTCATCCTCAAGCTGACCGTCAGAACCCCAAGCCTTAGCCTTATCTTAACTCTAAACCTAAACCTCAACCTTTCCCTATCCCTACTCATCTTCACTCTTAACTACCCTTTCCGACTAGAACTCTGAGCCTCAAGCTCACCAGAACCCTTAGCCGCAAACCGTAGCCTAAAAACCTTACCGTAGGCCCTAAAACTTACCCTGAGCTGGATCCACCATACCTGGATATCGGTTGAACTCAAAATCCAAGAAACCCAAACCCGGCATGGGCTCAAAGGAATAAAGGAAAGAACCGAAAACAATATGACCGGAGAGTTAACCGACAGGCGCCGGCCAGTGCATTGCCTCTGACTCGCCCATTTCAACCACCCCAGTCGTTGGACGGGTGTGGGGGGAGTTATCGTGCTACTCTTTTCTACCCTAACCTAACCTAGCCAGAGCCTTCGGACAGGTTGCTCTCTGTTGAAAATCCAAGTCTTAAAAAGAATCCTACCAACCGATATCCTTTCTTCAATTCTTCCAGACTACAACATGTCGGAAAAATACGACGACTTCCAGAGAACCGTCAGGGTTTTTCACCAATACATGAAGGCCTATCACCACCTGGAACATGTAAAGATTACCCCTGAATCGACCCCAACCAGGGGACTCAAAAAGATTGAAGACGACCTCATCATGTCCATTAGGCCTGCGCTCCAAAAGGAAACCACGGCCCTACTATGTGCTGCAAATGCCAAAAACTGGACCCAAACAACTCTTCAAATACTTGAGGAGCACTACGAAGCAATAATCACAGAATGCCGCAAGAAACTTACCTCTCTGCCCAAACCAGACTGGGAAAGAGCACTGATGGTAGCGACAAAATGGACCCAACGCAGCCAACCTCGCATTTCAAACGTAACCTTAAAACAAACCCAAGAAAAGCTAACCCAGCTAATGGAAGAAGTAACAAGGGAACAGCCCCACCCCGAACCTGCACAAACCGGTATTCAGAGCCCACAGCGGGGTGAGCCTGACGTCGAGGAACCCCTCCCAAAACGCAACAAATTCTCGACAGAACAAGAGAAAGGAGAACAAGAACAAGAACAGGAACAACAACAACAGCAACAACAACAGCAACAACAACAACAACAACAACAACAACAACAACAACAACAACAACAACAACAACAACAACAACAACAACAACCCGATCTAGACGATACATCCAACTCCTGGGATCTCTTTGAACCCCGTGAATACCTCGAAAACCACCTGACCCCCAAAGTGCTACTTACCCCGATTGATAAGGCAACAGAAAATACCCATCTCTTCGCAAGACACAACCACTATGGGGCAAAAACGCTCAACTGGAACCTTAACCCAAAAAGACCAATCCTGATCGTAGGCGACTCCAATCTAAGCAGACTTCCCCGAATCCAAAACAACAGGATCCAGGTGGATTGTTACCCAGGAGCAAACTTATCGGATGCCGCCCACCTATTACGACGAAAGTGCCCAACGGATGACCGAGTCTCAAAAGTTGTACTTTCCTTTGGAGTCAACAACAGAGGCCAAGGAAACCCTTCCATTCTTAAAAAAGACCTGCACAGAATGCTAGACGCAGCCAAAAGTACTTTCCCCCAGGCAGAAATCTTCATCCCCAACATCACTTTCAACAAGAAACTTCCTTTAAAGACCCAGGCCAATCTCCAAACCCTCAACCACTTGATTAAGGAAACAGGCAGACAGATCCCTAGACTGGAACAAGACCTGTTCAAAACAGAAGAAGACCAGATACACTGGACCCCAACAACGGCAAACCACATGTGGCTAACCTGGAAGACTTTTTTAGAGTAAAGGACCACCCAACAACGACAAGAAAACCCCAAAGACAAGAAAAAGAGGTGGTCAACCTATCCACACAACTCCAACTCACCCCGGCCCAAAACCAATTGCTCAAAAAAGGTCTCTCATTCGTGCCCACCAGCAAACAAACCACCCACAAACACAATTCCTTGAGGGCAGACATCACGGCCTACCACAGGAGACTCAAGCTTAGCACCCACTATGGCCCCGCCTCCACAACAGCAAACTACCAACCCTTCACAAACAAGTCCAACTGGGAACCAGACCCGAAAAAACTACCCAAACCCCTAATTGACCTGATCCAGAAGGATCAACAGACAATTAACAAATTGAAACAACAACCCGACAAACCCAACCTGCCACCAGAAGAGAACCAGGCCCTCAAACAACTCCTCAGAAACACCAGCATTGTCATAAAGCCAGCGGACAAAGGCAGTGCCACAGTGATAATGGACAGGCCCGACTACGTGCATGAAGCCTTGAGACAACTCCAGGACCAAACCTACTACCAACCACTTCCAGAACCAATCTACCCAGAAACCAGCAAAATGATCTCGGGATTATTAGACCGCCTACAACAAGAAGGAAAACTCACCAAGAAACAAGTCACTTACCTCAGAGGTGAAAATACCCCCAGACCGAGGTATTTTTACCTCCTACCTAAAATTCACAAACCCCCTGAAAAATGGACTGTCCCCCACAAAATCCCACCAGGAAGACCCATTGTTTCTGATTGCGGCAGTGAAAGCTATGGGATAGCTGAGTACATCGACTCCTTTCTGACCCCAATAGCAAACCGTCACCCCAGCTATATCAAAAACACCCAAGACTTCATACAGAACATTCGGAGCATCAAGATCACAGAACCATGCATCCTCTTCACAATGGATGTCAACAGCTTATACACCAACATTGACACCCCCCTTGGCATGAAGGCTGTTCAAAAATGGCTCAAAAAGCACCCTGAGGACAACCGTCCGGACCAGGAAATACTGCAACTTCTACATCTGAGCCTAACAAGGAACGACTTCCAATTTGACGGACAATATTACCTCCAAACCAAGGGAACGGCCATGGGCAAACGATTTGCCCCAGCATATGCCAACATATACATGGCGGATTGGGAGGAAACCGCTTTTCAAAAGTGCAACAAAAAACCAGCACACTACTTCAGATACCTAGACGACATTTGGGGTATCTGGACACATACTGAGAGCGACTTTGCGCAGTTTGTTACCACCCTGAACAGCCACCACGACTTGATCAACGTAACACCAACCACAGACGAGAAAGAAGTCAACTTCCTGGACACAACTGTTTTCAAAGGACCTGACTTCCTGAACTCTGGTATCCTTGAGACCAAAGTCTATTTCAAACCAACTGACACTCACGCCTTGCTGCACAAAACCAGTTTCCACCCCAAGCACACATTCCGGGGGATACTGAAGTCACAACTACTAAGATTTGATAGAATCTGCTCTCAAACCAAAGACAGAGACCAAGCAACCAAGAAACTCTTTCAAACCCTCAGACAGAGAGGGTACCAAAGATCCCTCCTCAGAACGATCCAAAAACAAACCTTCGAGAACCAACGGAGGCCCCTCACCTCCACCGAAAACAACAGCTTGACGATGGAACAATCAAGAAACCGACAAGAACCCCAAATAGAGGATTTGAGACAAATGATTCCACTCATAACAACATACTCCTCACATGCGGTACAAGTGAACTACCACCTTAAAAAGAACTTTCGAGAAACACTCGAGGGGACTTCAATCCCAAACAAACTCAAAATCATATCGGCATACAAGAAGAACCCTAACCTCAAGGACATTCTTGTCAGAGCCAAACTACCCAAACCCATGGCACTAAGATCACTACCTAGGAATCCCAAAACAGCCAGGAACAGGACCTCCAAAGCCACCTACAATTTACCCAACGACATCCCACTCAACAGGACCAACTGCGTCTACCTGATCCAATGCAAAAGATGTCGTATACAATACGTCGGGCAAACACGCAACTCACTTGGAACACGCCTTTCCCACCACACCTATAACATAAGGAAGGACATCAAAACCAACACTCACCTGGTCCGACACTTCCAGAGACACGGATTTCAAAACCTACACCTCACAGGACTCCAACATAACCCACACTGGACAACAACACAACGTCGCCAGCAGGAAGACCGTTGGATCCAAAAGTTGGGAACCAAATTCCCTAATGGACTAAACCAATAGAAAAAATGATCTGATGTTTACAATTGATTTGTTTGAATGTTAATGACTTACCTGTACAAAGTTGAATAAACATGAGCAAAAGAGGGCTGGAAATGATGATTAAGGGACCGATTCAAGGCAAGCTGCCAGGAACAAGCCCAAGCCTGATTCAACCCTCTTTGCTCTTTAAAAAATTTTAAAAAAAGACCACCAGAACTTACTCTCTTTGAAAAATCACCAAAAAAATCTTGTTCACACACTTATCTTAAACTCACTCTCCTCCCAACACTTCCCCACGGGAGTGGGGGAGTGTGGGAGGCGGAGGTCACATGCCCAGACCGGCAGCGGGGGAGTCAGGGTCCAGACCGGCCCTCTCCCCCGGACCTTTTCCTCTCATTCCTCCCTCAGTCTCTAGTTAACCCACCTACCTGCTCACACAAACTTATCTCAAACTCACTCTCCTCTCAACACTTCCCCACGGGAGTGGGGGGGTGTTGGGAGGCAGAGGTCACATGCCCAGACCGGCAGCGGGGGAGTCAGGGTCCAGACCGACCCTCTCCCCCGGACCTTTTCCTCTCGTTCCTCCCTCAGTCTCTAGTTAACCCACCTACCTGCTCTCACACACACTTATCTCAAACTCACTCTCCTCTCAACACTTCCCCACGGGAGTGGGGGGGTGTTGGGAGGCAGAGGTCACATGCCCAGACCGGCAGCGGGGGAGTCAGGGTCCAGACCGACCCTCTCCCCCGGACCTTTTCCTCTCATTCCTCCCTCAGTCTCTAGTTAACCCACCTACCTGCTCACACACACTTATCTCAAACTCACTCTCCTCTCAACACTTCCCCACGGGAGTGGGGGGGTGTTGGGAGGCAGAGGTCACATGCCCAGACCGGCAGCGGGGGAGTCAGGGTCCAGACCGACCCTCTCCCCCGGACCTTTTCCTCTCATTCCTCCCTCAGTCTCTAGTTAACCCACCTACCTGCTCACACACACTTATCTCAAACTCACTCTCCTCTCAACACTTCCCCACGGGAGTGGGGGGCTGTTGGGAGGCAGAGGTCACATGCCCAGACCGGCAGCGGGGGAGTCAGGGTCCAGACCGACCCTCTCCCCCGGACCTTCTCCTCTCATTCCACCTTCTCCTCTCATTCCTCCCTCAGTCTCTAGTTAACCCACCTACCTGCTCACACACACTTATCTCAAACTCACTCTCCTCTCAACACTTCCCCACGGGAGTGGGGGGGTGTTGGGAGGCAGAGGTCACATGCCCAGACCGGCAGCGGGGGAGTCAGGGTCTAGACCGACCCCCTCCCCTGGACCTTCTCCTCTCATTCCACCTTCTCCTCTCATTCCTCCCTCAGTCTCTAGTTAACCCACCTACCTGCTCTCACACACACTTATCTCAAACTCACTCTCCTCCCAACGCTTCCCCACGGGGGTGGGGGAGCGTTGGGAGGCAGAGGTCACATGCCCAAACCGGCAGCGGGGGAGTCAGGGTCCAGACCGACCCTCTCCCCTGGACCTTCTCCTCTCATTCCTCCTACCATCTACTCACTTACCTATTCACAAACCTACCTTTAAAACACTCAACCTGCCTTCCGGCTCACACTCCCACTTTAAAGTCATGAACCTGCTCACTGGACCTTTCCTTCTCCTCCTTCACCTCCCCTTCTCCTGTTCTTCAGCCCTCCTTCCTGAAAAAAATGCAGAAAACAGAATAAAAAAATTATAATTTTGTTAAAAATAATTTATAATTAAAAAATAATAAATCAAAAAATATATATTTTAATAAAAACAATCTTCATAATTATTTTAATATTTTTCCCATCACCAATACAACACCAATATTCAATAAGTATGGCAATACCGCCATTACTGCCCTTATAACGCCTGTAATTACACAACTATCAGCTCCAAAATTACCAATCTTACTCCAACCCATACCACAGTAACTACTTCTTGTGTTCATAATCAAAAAAAAGTTTTTCAAAAGTTCACTACCAATTTAATTAGATTTTTACAAATTTGTTTTCTGATTTTTTATTTTATTTTATTTTTACTTTTATTTTTTAAATTTTTTTCGCAAACAGTTCCAGCAATAACGGCCCACTCTTCTACTAGTACACAATTTTTAGAATTTTTTCTATTTCGTAAAACTTAAAATTAAGGCCAAACAGACGTTGAAAACCTTCTGAACCCCAAATGCAGTCTACCCATAATGCACTGCGACATTAAAGAGACTCTAAAAAGCGATTTTTACACCTTTTCTTCAACAGAATCATCACCAAAACAACTTTTATCAACCATACAGAGTCCCCACAACACATTTTGGCCCCAAAAATAAATAGGAATCGGGTGCACCCGCAAGTTTAAAGCGCAACACAGAAAATGAGCCCAGCTCTCCCAGTTTGACTAAATCACCCTCACCTGAGTGTATCCTTCTATTTAGAAGACTTACCTCTATTGAGAGAACCTTTTCGCTGATTCACCTCTTCTGGGTGACTCCTTCTGAAGACTCATTGAATCCCACCGAGTCTCGAGGAATCCTTTGGAGAGTCGGCAAATCCTCTGGAGAAGACACGAAGCCCTGGCCAGAGTTACTGGTCCTTCACAGCTCGTATAGACCAAAGGTTCTTTTAAGAACTCCCCTGAGCTTAGCCCTAGCTCCATTAGCTAGCATCAGCTCCCCATAGCTCCTTTAGAGCTTTTCGTAACTTTGCCTAGGCAACTTCCAGGTTCATTTCAGAACCCTATTGTACTAACCGTTAGCTCCTTTAGCTGGCATTGGCTCCCCATAGCCCCTGCAGAGCGTCTCTTAGCTTAGCCTAGCGTACTTCCAGGTTCTTCTCAAAACCCTGTTTTACTACTCATTAACTCCTTTGGCTATCATTAGCTCCCCGCAACCCCTTTGGAGATTTTCTTAGCTTAGCCTAGCTAACTTCCAGGTTCTCGTCAGAACCTTATTTAGCTACTCGTTGACTTATTTAACAGCTAGCATAGAGCTACCAAAGAGCACCCTAGCTCCTGCCAGATCAAAGGCTCTTTTGAGAGCCAGCGGCAGAGAATCCAGTACCTGGGAGATTCACCAGACCCAGCAGCCCACCCTCGGAACCAACCGGACCTGGACTTCCAACCCTGGTGAGAGCAACCTGCTAAAAAACGTATATAGGACCAGCATATCCCTGGGGTCTTGCGGTGTATGACGGCACAGGGAATGCTCTTAACCCAAAAAACGTACATAGGCCTGGCATATCCTGGGGTCTTGCGGTGTATGATGGCACGGGATATGCCCTAAAATAGCCTGGGGGGAGGTAGAATGGGTACCTGGAGGGTCCCCAGGCAGCGGTAGCTCGCTGTTTTGGGTCCCCTCTTCCCCTGAAGGGGCCAGGGGCGACGCGGCTTGCCGTGGCCGCCCTCGGCTCTGCCAGGGAGGTACTCGGGTTTGTTGGATGGGTTCACCTGGGGTGTCTGGGGCGGTGGCTGATGCGGCTGGTCCTGGTTTCCGTGGTTGCCCGACGTGGTAGCCGGTTGTGGCTGGTCCTGGTCCCCTTGGTTGCCCGGAACGGTAGCTTTTTGCGGCTGGTCCTGGTTTCCCTGGGTTCCTGGGGCAGCGGCTTCCGGTGGCTGGCACTGGCTTCCTCGGTTGCCCGGAACGGTAGCTCCCGGCTGCTGGTCCCGGTTCCCTCGGGAGCTCCCCTCTCCCTCGATCCCTCTTGCGGGGTGCGGGTAGATAGAGCGACATCTGATGAAGACTGAATGACCACCTCTTCACGTCCGGCCTAAGCGGGCAACTCGGGGTAACCTCACGGTGTCAACAAACGAGTTGTTAACCTGCTTAGGTGGTAAGTATGCGGCCCCCCTGGGTCCGACTCTAGGACAGCACGCAGGGACGGTGGTCCAGGGCGTCAGGACCTTAAACGTGGCCCAGTCTTCTATGAGGGTTAGCCTCGCTCACTGCAACAGTCCATCTTGCACCACACACGTCTAATTGGGCTCCTTCAAATTCTCATCCCCTGGTCCGGATAGGGACCACGCCGAGGATGCACCTTAGTCCCGTCCCCCGGCCGTTTAGGGTCCGGGTCGTGGATGCAACAGGACCTAGGCGTCTCATCCCTTGATCCAAGACTAGGTGACCAAGCCGAGGATGCAACGTTGGGGGAAGAACGGGTACCTGGAGGATCCTGGAAGGCAGCAGCTCGCTGCGGCTGGTCCTGGTCCCCTCCTCCCCAGGTAGTTTCTGGAAGGCAGCAGCTCGCTGCGGCTGGTCCTGATTCTGCTAAGGAGGTACTCGGGTAGGTTGGTTTGGGATCCTTAGGTTGCCATGGAACGGTAGCTTGCTGCGGCTGGTCCTGGCTTCCTTTGGTTCCTCTTGCCTCCTCCTATCATTCCCCTGCAACTTACTGGGAGTTAGAATGGGTACCTGGGGGATCCTGGAAGGCAGCAGCTCGCTGCGGCTGGTCCTGGTTCCATCTTCCCCTGGTCGATTCTGGAAGGCAGCAGCTCGCTGCGGCTGGTCCTGATTCGGCTGGGGAGGTACTTTGGGCTTAATGGGTTTGCTGGGTGGGGTTTTCTCGGGGGGGCCATGGAACGGTAGCTCGCTGCGGCTGGTCCTGGCTTCCTTGGGTTCTCTCCTCTCTGCATTCCTTTTTCGGGATCAACTACTTAGACAGTGTTCTGGGAATTAGAATGGGTGCCGGGAGGTTCCTGGAAGGCAGCAGCTCGCTGCGGCTGGTCCTGGTTCCCTCCTCCCCTGGTGGAGTCTGGAAGGCAGCAGCTCGCTGCGGCGGGTCCTGATTCTGCTGGGGAGGCATTCGGGGCTTAATGGGTTTTGTTGGATTGAGCTCCTTTGGTTGCCATGGAACGGTAGCTTGCTGCGGCTGGTCCTGGCTTCCTATGGTTCTCCCTCCCGCATTTCCCTTTCTGGGGTTCCTAAATTAGCTTAGGTCTCGTTCCGTTCTAATACCCTACCCCCCTAAAACAAAACCACTCTTCTCTAGATTTCTCTCCCCCAAAAAACTACAATTTACCTCAAAAAAAAGTTTTAAAAAAAGTACACTTACCTCTCAAAACAATACTTACTAATTACTTACTAATACTTACTAATACTAACCCTAACCATACTTATAACCCCCCCACCAAAAACTCAAAGTCAAACCAGGCTCCAAACTCAATTGGCAATGGGACACACCCCGAGACTTGATCAACCTCGGGGGGGCCTTCCTTGGGTGAGAGTGTCTAGTGATAATGGCCGAAACACTCAATGATCCTGGGGTCCACTACTGATGATGTGTCCTACAATTTAGCTTCATGTATATATAAAGTGCAATATTGACTTTTCAGATCTAGGCTGGCCAAAATAGAACTCATTCGAATAGGAACCTAGTTCTCCAAATTTAAATTCCTAAAACCTACCCTTAACCTACCCTATTCCTAGGTCTAAAGCGAACCCTAACACTAACCCTAAACCTAATCCTAACCCTAACCCCTAACCCTAAGCCTAACCCTAAACCTAACCTTCTCCATCTCATGCCTAGCCCTAACCCTAGGTCTAAATCTAACCCTAACCCAACCCGAAACCTAACCCTTCCAGACCATGCCTAAACCTAACCCTAGGTCTAAACCTAACCCTAAACCTAGACTTCTCCATCCCATGCCTAAACCTAACCTTAACCCTAACCCTGACCCTAACCCTAACCCTAACCCTAACCTTACTCTAACCCTAACCAAACCTTAACCCTAACCCTAACCCTAAACCTAACCTTACCTAACCTAACCTAACCTAACCCTAACCCTAACCCTTACCCTAACCCTAACCCTAAACCTAACCTAACCTAACCCTTACCTAACCCTAACCCTAACCTAACCCTAACCCTAACCCTAACCTAACCTAACCCTAACCCTAACCCGAACCTTACCTAACCCTAACCAAACCCTTACCTAACCCTAACCAAACCCTAACCCTAACCCTAACCTTACCTAACCTAACCCTAACCTAGCCCTTACCTAACCCTAACCTAACCCTAACCTAACCTAACCCTAACCCTAACCCTAACCCTAACCCTAACCTTACTCTGACCCTAACCAAACCCTAACCAAACCCTAATCCTAACCCTAAACCTAACCTTACCTAACCTAACCTAAACCTAACCTAACCTAACCCTAACCTAACCTAACCCTTACCCTAACCCTAACCCTAACCCTTACCCTAACCCTAACCCTATACCTAACCTTACCTTACCCTAACCCTAGCCTGACCTAGCCTAACCCTAACCTTGCCTAACCCTAACCCGAGGTCTTAATCTAACTCTAACCCAAACCCTACCCTAAGCCTTCACTATACCAAACCAAAACTCGCACCTTGCTCTCCACCGGGTCCTGGGGACCCGACCCTCATTGCCCGTGCCTTGCACTCCACCGGGCCCTGGGGACCCTACCAGCATGCCTTTGCCTTGCTCTCCACTGGGTCCTGGGGACCCTAAACTCTCATACCCGTGCCTTGCTCTCCACTGGGTCCTGGGGACCCGACCCTCATACCCGTGCCTTGCTCTCCACTGGGCCCCGGGGAGCCCAAACTTAAGCCCCCCTCCGCGGACTAAACCAATCAGCTCGTCCGGAAAAAACCTTGCGCCCCTGGTAAGAAGACGCGCTTTTTGATAGGGAATTGAGAAATAGGTTTTAAAGCTAAAAACCAGCTACCTAGCCTAACTCACCCCTTTCAGCTAACCCTAACTGCTCGGTTGGGACTCCCCCTCTGAACCTAACTCTAAGGGACTGTAGCTTTGACTCTACCCTAAAACATAACCTGCTGGCCACAATCCTCATCCTCAAGCTGACCGTCAGAACCCCAAGCCTTAGCCTTATCTTAACTCTAAACCTAAACCTCAACCTTTCCCTATCCCTACTCATCTTCACTCTTAACTACCCTTTCCGACTAGAACTCTGAGCCTCAAGCTCACCAGAACCCTTAGCCGCAAACCGTAGCCTAAAAACCTTACCGTAGGCCCTAAAACTTACCCTGAGCTGGATCCACCATACCTGGATATCGGTTGAACTCAAAATCCAAGAAACCCAAACCCGGCATGGGCTCAAAGGAATAAAGGAAAGAACCGAAAACAATATGACCGGAGAGTTAACCGACAGGCGCCGGCCAGTGCATTGCCTCTGACTCGCCCATTTCAACCACCCCAGTCGTTGGACGGGTGTGGGGGGAGTTATCGTGCTACTCTTTTCTACCCTAACCTAACCTAGCCAGAGCCTTCGGACAGGTTGCTCTCTGTTGAAAATCCAAGTCTTAAAAAGAATCCTACCAACCGATATCCTTTCTTCAATTCTTCCAGACTACAACATGTCGGAAAAATACGACGACTTCCAGAGAACCGTCAGGGTTTTTCACCAATACATGAAGGCCTATCACCACCTGGAACATGTAAAGATTACCCCTGAATCGACCCCAACCAGGGGACTCAAAAAGATTGAAGACGACCTCATCATGTCCATTAGGCCTGCGCTCCAAAAGGAAACCACGGCCCTACTATGTGCTGCAAATGCCAAAAACTGGACCCAAACAACTCTTCAAATACTTGAGGAGCACTACGAAGCAATAATCACAGAATGCCGCAAGAAACTTACCTCTCTGCCCAAACCAGACTGGGAAAGAGCACTGATGGTAGCGACAAAATGGACCCAACGCAGCCAACCTCGCATTTCAAACGTAACCTTAAAACAAACCCAAGAAAAGCTAACCCAGCTAATGGAAGAAGTAACAAGGGAACAGCCCCACCCCGAACCTGCACAAACCGGTATTCAGAGCCCACAGCGGGGTGAGCCTGACGTCGAGGAACCCCTCCCAAAACGCAACAAATTCTCGACAGAACAAGAGAAAGGAGAACAAGAACAAGAACAGGAACAACAACAACAGCAACAACAACAGCAACAACAACAACAACAACAACAACAACAACAACAACAACAACAACAACAACAACAACAACAACAACAACAACCCGATCTAGACGATACATCCAACTCCTGGGATCTCTTTGAACCCCGTGAATACCTCGAAAACCACCTGACCCCCAAAGTGCTACTTACCCCGATTGATAAGGCAACAGAAAATACCCATCTCTTCGCAAGACACAACCACTATGGGGCAAAAACGCTCAACTGGAACCTTAACCCAAAAAGACCAATCCTGATCGTAGGCGACTCCAATCTAAGCAGACTTCCCCGAATCCAAAACAACAGGATCCAGGTGGATTGTTACCCAGGAGCAAACTTATCGGATGCCGCCCACCTATTACGACGAAAGTGCCCAACGGATGACCGAGTCTCAAAAGTTGTACTTTCCTTTGGAGTCAACAACAGAGGCCAAGGAAACCCTTCCATTCTTAAAAAAGACCTGCACAGAATGCTAGACGCAGCCAAAAGTACTTTCCCCCAGGCAGAAATCTTCATCCCCAACATCACTTTCAACAAGAAACTTCCTTTAAAGACCCAGGCCAATCTCCAAACCCTCAACCACTTGATTAAGGAAACAGGCAGACAGATCCCTAGACTGGAACAAGACCTGTTCAAAACAGAAGAAGACCAGATACACTGGACCCCAACAACGGCAAACCACATGTGGCTAACCTGGAAGACTTTTTTAGAGTAAAGGACCACCCAACAACGACAAGAAAACCCCAAAGACAAGAAAAAGAGGTGGTCAACCTATCCACACAACTCCAACTCACCCCGGCCCAAAACCAATTGCTCAAAAAAGGTCTCTCATTCGTGCCCACCAGCAAACAAACCACCCACAAACACAATTCCTTGAGGGCAGACATCACGGCCTACCACAGGAGACTCAAGCTTAGCACCCACTATGGCCCCGCCTCCACAACAGCAAACTACCAACCCTTCACAAACAAGTCCAACTGGGAACCAGACCCGAAAAAACTACCCAAACCCCTAATTGACCTGATCCAGAAGGATCAACAGACAATTAACAAATTGAAACAACAACCCGACAAACCCAACCTGCCACCAGAAGAGAACCAGGCCCTCAAACAACTCCTCAGAAACACCAGCATTGTCATAAAGCCAGCGGACAAAGGCAGTGCCACAGTGATAATGGACAGGCCCGACTACGTGCATGAAGCCTTGAGACAACTCCAGGACCAAACCTACTACCAACCACTTCCAGAACCAATCTACCCAGAAACCAGCAAAATGATCTCGGGATTATTAGACCGCCTACAACAAGAAGGAAAACTCACCAAGAAACAAGTCACTTACCTCAGAGGTGAAAATACCCCCAGACCGAGGTATTTTTACCTCCTACCTAAAATTCACAAACCCCCTGAAAAATGGACTGTCCCCCACAAAATCCCACCAGGAAGACCCATTGTTTCTGATTGCGGCAGTGAAAGCTATGGGATAGCTGAGTACATCGACTCCTTTCTGACCCCAATAGCAAACCGTCACCCCAGCTATATCAAAAACACCCAAGACTTCATACAGAACATTCGGAGCATCAAGATCACAGAACCATGCATCCTCTTCACAATGGATGTCAACAGCTTATACACCAACATTGACACCCCCCTTGGCATGAAGGCTGTTCAAAAATGGCTCAAAAAGCACCCTGAGGACAACCGTCCGGACCAGGAAATACTGCAACTTCTACATCTGAGCCTAACAAGGAACGACTTCCAATTTGACGGACAATATTACCTCCAAACCAAGGGAACGGCCATGGGCAAACGATTTGCCCCAGCATATGCCAACATATACATGGCGGATTGGGAGGAAACCGCTTTTCAAAAGTGCAACAAAAAACCAGCACACTACTTCAGATACCTAGACGACATTTGGGGTATCTGGACACATACTGAGAGCGACTTTGCGCAGTTTGTTACCACCCTGAACAGCCACCACGACTTGATCAACGTAACACCAACCACAGACGAGAAAGAAGTCAACTTCCTGGACACAACTGTTTTCAAAGGACCTGACTTCCTGAACTCTGGTATCCTTGAGACCAAAGTCTATTTCAAACCAACTGACACTCACGCCTTGCTGCACAAAACCAGTTTCCACCCCAAGCACACATTCCGGGGGATACTGAAGTCACAACTACTAAGATTTGATAGAATCTGCTCTCAAACCAAAGACAGAGACCAAGCAACCAAGAAACTCTTTCAAACCCTCAGACAGAGAGGGTACCAAAGATCCCTCCTCAGAACGATCCAAAAACAAACCTTCGAGAACCAACGGAGGCCCCTCACCTCCACCGAAAACAACAGCTTGACGATGGAACAATCAAGAAACCGACAAGAACCCCAAATAGAGGATTTGAGACAAATGATTCCACTCATAACAACATACTCCTCACATGCGGTACAAGTGAACTACCACCTTAAAAAGAACTTTCGAGAAACACTCGAGGGGACTTCAATCCCAAACAAACTCAAAATCATATCGGCATACAAGAAGAACCCTAACCTCAAGGACATTCTTGTCAGAGCCAAACTACCCAAACCCATGGCACTAAGATCACTACCTAGGAATCCCAAAACAGCCAGGAACAGGACCTCCAAAGCCACCTACAATTTACCCAACGACATCCCACTCAACAGGACCAACTGCGTCTACCTGATCCAATGCAAAAGATGTCGTATACAATACGTCGGGCAAACACGCAACTCACTTGGAACACGCCTTTCCCACCACACCTATAACATAAGGAAGGACATCAAAACCAACACTCACCTGGTCCGACACTTCCAGAGACACGGATTTCAAAACCTACACCTCACAGGACTCCAACATAACCCACACTGGACAACAACACAACGTCGCCAGCAGGAAGACCGTTGGATCCAAAAGTTGGGAACCAAATTCCCTAATGGACTAAACCAATAGAAAAAATGATCTGATGTTTACAATTGATTTGTTTGAATGTTAATGACTTACCTGTACAAAGTTGAATAAACATGAGCAAAAGAGGGCTGGAAATGATGATTAAGGGACCGATTCAAGGCAAGCTGCCAGGAACAAGCCCAAGCCTGATTCAACCCTCTTTGCTCTTTAAAAAATTTTAAAAAAAGACCACCAGAACTTACTCTCTTTGAAAAATCACCAAAAAAATCTTGTTCACACACTTATCTTAAACTCACTCTCCTCCCAACACTTCCCCACGGGAGTGGGGGAGTGTGGGAGGCGGAGGTCACATGCCCAGACCGGCAGCGGGGGAGTCAGGGTCCAGACCGGCCCTCTCCCCCGGACCTTTTCCTCTCATTCCTCCCTCAGTCTCTAGTTAACCCACCTACCTGCTCACACAAACTTATCTCAAACTCACTCTCCTCTCAACACTTCCCCACGGGAGTGGGGGGGTGTTGGGAGGCAGAGGTCACATGCCCAGACCGGCAGCGGGGGAGTCAGGGTCCAGACCGACCCTCTCCCCCGGACCTTTTCCTCTCGTTCCTCCCTCAGTCTCTAGTTAACCCACCTACCTGCTCTCACACACACTTATCTCAAACTCACTCTCCTCTCAACACTTCCCCACGGGAGTGGGGGGGTGTTGGGAGGCAGAGGTCACATGCCCAGACCGGCAGCGGGGGAGTCAGGGTCCAGACCGACCCTCTCCCCCGGACCTTTTCCTCTCATTCCTCCCTCAGTCTCTAGTTAACCCACCTACCTGCTCACACACACTTATCTCAAACTCACTCTCCTCTCAACACTTCCCCACGGGAGTGGGGGGGTGTTGGGAGGCAGAGGTCACATGCCCAGACCGGCAGCGGGGGAGTCAGGGTCCAGACCGACCCTCTCCCCCGGACCTTTTCCTCTCATTCCTCCCTCAGTCTCTAGTTAACCCACCTACCTGCTCACACACACTTATCTCAAACTCACTCTCCTCTCAACACTTCCCCACGGGAGTGGGGGGCTGTTGGGAGGCAGAGGTCACATGCCCAGACCGGCAGCGGGGGAGTCAGGGTCCAGACCGACCCTCTCCCCCGGACCTTCTCCTCTCATTCCACCTTCTCCTCTCATTCCTCCCTCAGTCTCTAGTTAACCCACCTACCTGCTCACACACACTTATCTCAAACTCACTCTCCTCTCAACACTTCCCCACGGGAGTGGGGGGGTGTTGGGAGGCAGAGGTCACATGCCCAGACCGGCAGCGGGGGAGTCAGGGTCTAGACCGACCCCCTCCCCTGGACCTTCTCCTCTCATTCCACCTTCTCCTCTCATTCCTCCCTCAGTCTCTAGTTAACCCACCTACCTGCTCTCACACACACTTATCTCAAACTCACTCTCCTCCCAACGCTTCCCCACGGGGGTGGGGGAGCGTTGGGAGGCAGAGGTCACATGCCCAAACCGGCAGCGGGGGAGTCAGGGTCCAGACCGACCCTCTCCCCTGGACCTTCTCCTCTCATTCCTCCTACCATCTACTCACTTACCTATTCACAAACCTACCTTTAAAACACTCAACCTGCCTTCCGGCTCACACTCCCACTTTAAAGTCATGAACCTGCTCACTGGACCTTTCCTTCTCCTCCTTCACCTCCCCTTCTCCTGTTCTTCAGCCCTCCTTCCTGAAAAAAATGCAGAAAACAGAATAAAAAAATTATAATTTTGTTAAAAATAATTTATAATTAAAAAATAATAAATCAAAAAATATATATTTTAATAAAAACAATCTTCATAATTATTTTAATATTTTTCCCATCACCAATACAACACCAATATTCAATAAGTATGGCAATACCGCCATTACTGCCCTTATAACGCCTGTAATTACACAACTATCAGCTCCAAAATTACCAATCTTACTCCAACCCATACCACAGTAACTACTTCTTGTGTTCATAATCAAAAAAAAGTTTTTCAAAAGTTCACTACCAATTTAATTAGATTTTTACAAATTTGTTTTCTGATTTTTTATTTTATTTTATTTTTACTTTTATTTTTTAAATTTTTTTCGCAAACAGTTCCAGCAATAACGGCCCACTCTTCTACTAGTACACAATTTTTAGAATTTTTTCTATTTCGTAAAACTTAAAATTAAGGCCAAACAGACGTTGAAAACCTTCTGAACCCCAAATGCAGTCTACCCATAATGCACTGCGACATTAAAGAGACTCTAAAAAGCGATTTTTACACCTTTTCTTCAACAGAATCATCACCAAAACAACTTTTATCAACCATACAGAGTCCCCACAACACATTTTGGCCCCAAAAATAAATAGGAATCGGGTGCACCCGCAAGTTTAAAGCGCAACACAGAAAATGAGCCCAGCTCTCCCAGTTTGACTAAATCACCCTCACCTGAGTGTATCCTTCTATTTAGAAGACTTACCTCTATTGAGAGAACCTTTTCGCTGATTCACCTCTTCTGGGTGACTCCTTCTGAAGACTCATTGAATCCCACCGAGTCTCGAGGAATCCTTTGGAGAGTCGGCAAATCCTCTGGAGAAGACACGAAGCCCTGGCCAGAGTTACTGGTCCTTCACAGCTCGTATAGACCAAAGGTTCTTTTAAGAACTCCCCTGAGCTTAGCCCTAGCTCCATTAGCTAGCATCAGCTCCCCATAGCTCCTTTAGAGCTTTTCGTAACTTTGCCTAGGCAACTTCCAGGTTCATTTCAGAACCCTATTGTACTAACCGTTAGCTCCTTTAGCTGGCATTGGCTCCCCATAGCCCCTGCAGAGCGTCTCTTAGCTTAGCCTAGCGTACTTCCAGGTTCTTCTCAAAACCCTGTTTTACTACTCATTAACTCCTTTGGCTATCATTAGCTCCCCGCAACCCCTTTGGAGATTTTCTTAGCTTAGCCTAGCTAACTTCCAGGTTCTCGTCAGAACCTTATTTAGCTACTCGTTGACTTATTTAACAGCTAGCATAGAGCTACCAAAGAGCACCCTAGCTCCTGCCAGATCAAAGGCTCTTTTGAGAGCCAGCGGCAGAGAATCCAGTACCTGGGAGATTCACCAGACCCAGCAGCCCACCCTCGGAACCAACCGGACCTGGACTTCCAACCCTGGTGAGAGCAACCTGCTAAAAAACGTATATAGGACCAGCATATCCCTGGGGTCTTGCGGTGTATGACGGCACAGGGAATGCTCTTAACCCAAAAAACGTACATAGGCCTGGCATATCCTGGGGTCTTGCGGTGTATGATGGCACGGGATATGCCCTAAAATAGCCTGGGGGGAGGTAGAATGGGTACCTGGAGGGTCCCCAGGCAGCGGTAGCTCGCTGTTTTGGGTCCCCTCTTCCCCTGAAGGGGCCAGGGGCGACGCGGCTTGCCGTGGCCGCCCTCGGCTCTGCCAGGGAGGTACTCGGGTTTGTTGGATGGGTTCACCTGGGGTGTCTGGGGCGGTGGCTGATGCGGCTGGTCCTGGTTTCCGTGGTTGCCCGACGTGGTAGCCGGTTGTGGCTGGTCCTGGTCCCCTTGGTTGCCCGGAACGGTAGCTTTTTGCGGCTGGTCCTGGTTTCCCTGGGTTCCTGGGGCAGCGGCTTCCGGTGGCTGGCACTGGCTTCCTCGGTTGCCCGGAACGGTAGCTCCCGGCTGCTGGTCCCGGTTCCCTCGGGAGCTCCCCTCTCCCTCGATCCCTCTTGCGGGGTGCGGGTAGATAGAGCGACATCTGATGAAGACTGAATGACCACCTCTTCACGTCCGGCCTAAGCGGGCAACTCGGGGTAACCTCACGGTGTCAACAAACGAGTTGTTAACCTGCTTAGGTGGTAAGTATGCGGCCCCCCTGGGTCCGACTCTAGGACAGCACGCAGGGACGGTGGTCCAGGGCGTCAGGACCTTAAACGTGGCCCAGTCTTCTATGAGGGTTAGCCTCGCTCACTGCAACAGTCCATCTTGCACCACACACGTCTAATTGGGCTCCTTCAAATTCTCATCCCCTGGTCCGGATAGGGACCACGCCGAGGATGCACCTTAGTCCCGTCCCCCGGCCGTTTAGGGTCCGGGTCGTGGATGCAACAGGACCTAGGCGTCTCATCCCTTGATCCAAGACTAGGTGACCAAGCCGAGGATGCAACGTTGGGGGAAGAACGGGTACCTGGAGGATCCTGGAAGGCAGCAGCTCGCTGCGGCTGGTCCTGGTCCCCTCCTCCCCAGGTAGTTTCTGGAAGGCAGCAGCTCGCTGCGGCTGGTCCTGATTCTGCTAAGGAGGTACTCGGGTAGGTTGGTTTGGGATCCTTAGGTTGCCATGGAACGGTAGCTTGCTGCGGCTGGTCCTGGCTTCCTTTGGTTCCTCTTGCCTCCTCCTATCATTCCCCTGCAACTTACTGGGAGTTAGAATGGGTACCTGGGGGATCCTGGAAGGCAGCAGCTCGCTGCGGCTGGTCCTGGTTCCATCTTCCCCTGGTCGATTCTGGAAGGCAGCAGCTCGCTGCGGCTGGTCCTGATTCGGCTGGGGAGGTACTTTGGGCTTAATGGGTTTGCTGGGTGGGGTTTTCTCGGGGGGGCCATGGAACGGTAGCTCGCTGCGGCTGGTCCTGGCTTCCTTGGGTTCTCTCCTCTCTGCATTCCTTTTTCGGGATCAACTACTTAGACAGTGTTCTGGGAATTAGAATGGGTGCCGGGAGGTTCCTGGAAGGCAGCAGCTCGCTGCGGCTGGTCCTGGTTCCCTCCTCCCCTGGTGGAGTCTGGAAGGCAGCAGCTCGCTGCGGCGGGTCCTGATTCTGCTGGGGAGGCATTCGGGGCTTAATGGGTTTTGTTGGATTGAGCTCCTTTGGTTGCCATGGAACGGTAGCTTGCTGCGGCTGGTCCTGGCTTCCTATGGTTCTCCCTCCCGCATTTCCCTTTCTGGGGTTCCTAAATTAGCTTAGGTCTCGTTCCGTTCTAATACCCTACCCCCCTAAAACAAAACCACTCTTCTCTAGATTTCTCTCCCCCAAAAAACTACAATTTACCTCAAAAAAAAGTTTTAAAAAAAGTACACTTACCTCTCAAAACAATACTTACTAATTACTTACTAATACTTACTAATACTAACCCTAACCATACTTATAACCCCCCCACCAAAAACTCAAAGTCAAACCAGGCTCCAAACTCAATTGGCAATGGGACACACCCCGAGACTTGATCAACCTCGGGGGGGCCTTCCTTGGGTGAGAGTGTCTAGTGATAATGGCCGAAACACTCAATGATCCTGGGGTCCACTACTGATGATGTGTCCTACAATTTAGCTTCATGTATATATAAAGTGCAATATTGACTTTTCAGATCTAGGCTGGCCAAAATAGAACTCATTCGAATAGGAACCTAGTTCTCCAAATTTAAATTCCTAAAACCTACCCTTAACCTACCCTATTCCTAGGTCTAAAGCGAACCCTAACACTAACCCTAAACCTAATCCTAACCCTAACCCCTAACCCTAAGCCTAACCCTAAACCTAACCTTCTCCATCTCATGCCTAGCCCTAACCCTAGGTCTAAATCTAACCCTAACCCAACCCGAAACCTAACCCTTCCAGACCATGCCTAAACCTAACCCTAGGTCTAAACCTAACCCTAAACCTAGACTTCTCCATCCCATGCCTAAACCTAACCTTAACCCTAACCCTGACCCTAACCTAACCCTAACCTAACCCTTACCTAACCCTAACCTAACCCTAACCCTAACCCTAACCCTAACCCTAACCTTACTCTAACCCTAACCAAACCTTAACCCTAACCCTAACCCTAAACCTAACCTTACCTAACCTAACCTAACCTAACCCTAACCCTAACCCTTACCCTAACCCTAACCCTAAACCTAACCTAACCTAACCCTTACCTAACCCTAACCCTAACCTAACCCTAACCCTAACCCTAACCTAACCTAACCCTAACCCTAACCCGAACCTTACCTAACCCTAACCAAACCCTTACCTAACCCTAACCAAACCCTAACCCTAACCCTAACCTTACCTAACCTAACCCTAACCTAGCCCTTACCTAACCCTAACCTAACCCTAACCTAACCTAACCCTAACCCTAACCCTAACCCTAACCCTAACCTTACTCTGACCCTAACCAAACCCTAACCAAACCCTAATCCTAACCCTAAACCTAACCTTACCTAACCTAACCTAAACCTAACCTAACCTAACCCTAACCTAACCTAACCCTTACCCTAACCCTAACCCTAACCCTTACCCTAACCCTAACCCTATACCTAACCTTACCTTACCCTAACCCTAGCCTGACCTAGCCTAACCCTAACCTTGCCTAACCCTAACCCGAGGTCTTAATCTAACTCTAACCCAAACCCTACCCTAAGCCTTCACTATACCAAACCAAAACTCGCACCTTGCTCTCCACCGGGTCCTGGGGACCCGACCCTCATTGCCCGTGCCTTGCACTCCACCGGGCCCTGGGGACCCTACCAGCATGCCTTTGCCTTGCTCTCCACTGGGTCCTGGGGACCCTAAACTCTCATACCCGTGCCTTGCTCTCCACTGGGTCCTGGGGACCCGACCCTCATACCCGTGCCTTGCTCTCCACTGGGCCCCGGGGAGCCCAAACTTAAGCCCCCCTCCGCGGACTAAACCAATCAGCTCGTCCGGAAAAAACCTTGCGCCCCTGGTAAGAAGACGCGCTTTTTGATAGGGAATTGAGAAATAGGTTTTAAAGCTAAAAACCAGCTACCTAGCCTAACTCACCCCTTTCAGCTAACCCTAACTGCTCGGTTGGGACTCCCCCTCTGAACCTAACTCTAAGGGACTGTAGCTTTGACTCTACCCTAAAACATAACCTGCTGGCCACAATCCTCATCCTCAAGCTGACCGTCAGAACCCCAAGCCTTAGCCTTATCTTAACTCTAAACCTAAACCTCAACCTTTCCCTATCCCTACTCATCTTCACTCTTAACTACCCTTTCCGACTAGAACTCTGAGCCTCAAGCTCACCAGAACCCTTAGCCGCAAACCGTAGCCTAAAAACCTTACCGTAGGCCCTAAAACTTACCCTGAGCTGGATCCACCATACCTGGATATCGGTTGAACTCAAAATCCAAGAAACCCAAACCCGGCATGGGCTCAAAGGAATAAAGGAAAGAACCGAAAACAATATGACCGGAGAGTTAACCGACAGGCGCCGGCCAGTGCATTGCCTCTGACTCGCCCATTTCAACCACCCCAGTCGTTGGACGGGTGTGGGGGGAGTTATCGTGCTACTCTTTTCTACCCTAACCTAACCCTAACCCTAACCCTAACCCTTCACCCCTAACCCTAACCCTTAACCCCTAACCCCTAACCCTAACCCTAATTTTCAGAACCCGCCCCAACCCCAACCTGGACCCGTGGTGACCTGGATGGCGTGTGCATGATCACGCCATCCGAAGGATGGCGTGATCCAAAATTTTCCCTCCCCTAACCCTGCCAGTACCTCCAGGTCACCCAAAGGGTCTCCTTACTCACCCCTTTATTCCTCCTCCTGCGCCCTCCTCCTCTCTGGAGGCGAGAAACATAATTAGAAGGTCTCTAGCCCCAGAAAAAGACAGAATTGTCTTACCTGTTTGTATAGTTGTTTACCGGTAAACAGTCCACAGCATCCTGGATGTAACAACACACCGCATCCTGTAAAAACGGATGATGGAGAGTTTTACGTGTTGTGCCTCCCCTTTTCTCATCACATTGTTTAATAATTGCTTAATAGTTCAATGTATGGATTCTAACTGTATCTTGGATATTTTCTCATTGTTCATGGAGTTTTCTTACCCACACTGGAGCCCCTCTGGGGGCGCTGGGTCCTTTGACCGCCCAGGGATACCTTTGAAGGACACAAAAGGAGTTTTAATCAGTTTGATCTTGTTGTAAATACTTACCGTTCATATTTCAGGATTCCACAGTTCATACAGTATGTTCTACGATCTGTACATTTTATGTGGCGTGACAATTTTTGTATTCTGTGATCTCCATATTGCTTGGACGACAATTTTGTTGCAGTGGCAGGAAAGCGACAGCAGATGGCGCTCGGTGTCTTATTGAACAGCGCTCGACGCTAAGGACCCTGGGAGTCGGGCGCCCAAAAAATTTGAATCTGAGCCCGCCCATTCCTTCATTCATTCTCCCAAACAAACATTCTGGAAGATACCGAGCGCCAGCATTCGCTTTTTTCCACTTTGTTTTGTATTTGTGTCACAAGTTGCCTGAAGAAGGTCCTTTTCAGGACCGAAACGTTGCACCTACTTGTTCATTGTTTTTGTTTCGGCAAACTTGCAGTTTGTTGTTAAATAAATACCGTGTGTTGACGGAAGAAGCTTCCCTCTTTTCTGCCACACCAGTGAGTATTCACCGTTTTTCACGCCACCCAAGGCGCTAGGTTTAATTCTAGGCCAGTGCCAGTGTTTATTAGCCTTTTAGCCAGAATGGCGGGTTTTGATAGAGACGGAGACTGGACCCAAGTGAGCTACCGCCGCGGCAGACAGCAGAGAAAGCCTCCGCAGCCGAGGTACGATCAGCCTGCCTCCTATCCGGGTAGAGATCGCCAGCCCACAAGACGCTCCTATGCTTCAGTGAGCAGAGGTGGGTTTAATCGGCAGCCTCAGCAGCCTCGGCAGCCCCGGCAGCAGTCCTGGAACCGCTCGGCTGACCGCTACGGGCCCCAGCAGCCGGCTGGCCGCCCGCAGCAGCCGCACGCCTCCAGCGGCTACAGGGACGACCGCTCAACGCGCCGCTGGTACAGCACCGGATCCGACGCCGAGCAGCGCTACAACCGGCGCCGCCCCCCCCGCGACGACTACGGGACTTACAGAGCCCCGGCTCCACTCCTTCCTGCCCGGCGCCCCCCTCCTCTGGATCACGGATCCCGCCGGGTGCGCCGCGACGGAGACGCGGCGCAGCGGGACCTTTACGCACGCGACGGCTGGAAAGCTGCGCGCCCTCACCGGAATCAACGCCCGGCTCCTCAGAATAGGATCGAGTCGCTGGACCCAGACTTCACAGACAAGGTCCGGGTCATCTTTAAGGTAATTAAAGCCATGCATCACCTCAAAAATGCCTCTGGGGAGGAGCCGCCTCCGACGATCAGAAAAACCACGCAGCACCTGGTGGATCTGATTAAACCAGCCTCTCCAAATCAGACCACAGAACTGCTGCTGGAGGGGAACGCCCGCAACTGGGAACACAACGCCATCATGATCCTGCGCCAACACTACGAAGACAACATAGACAGAGACCTGCAGGGGATGGCGGCTTTCCCCAGCCGGGCCTGGCAGGGCCCCTTCCAGATCGCGACACTCTGGGCCAAGAGAAACCTGGGCCGCAGGCTCAGGCAGGACACTTTAGATGAGGCTGAGGCACTCCTTAAAGCCAACTTGGACCCAGACCAGGCTCCGATCCCTGAGCCACAGGAGCAGAGAAGCCTCATTACCCCTCCTGTGACATCCTCCACACCTCCACCTGCTCCCCTCTCCACCTGCCCTCCTGCCACCGTCACTACTGTCCGGGCTCAGGTACATGTCGGAGCGGCCCCGCCCACCCCGGCCCCGCTCATCTTACTCTCTCCATCCCCCAGACCCCTCAGGTCATCTGTGGCCACGATGACCGACCAGCGGGGGGGAGACTGGTCTCCCTTTGCAGACCCGGACCAACAGGACTCTCCCCTTTCTTCTCCTCCTCCCCCTGAGCCTCTCATCCCCCTCCCCTCTACCACCCCTCTCTCTTCTCTCCCTCTGGCTCCCATCTTTCTCCCTCGCCCTCCTCCACCAGCCACCTTTTCTTTTTCATCCTCCTCCCCTTTTGGAGCCTTACCTCAGAGGACCGCAGCACCCAGCCTCAAGAAGCAGAGCAAGACGGGACGCAAGAGGGTGTGCCTCGGGAGGGAGGGGTACAGCATCAGTCCCCCCACGGAAATTCATCCACCTCCCTCTTCTTCTTCTTCTTCTCCTCCTCCTCCTCCTTCACGCCCTCTCCCAAACCCAGCAGTGTTCCAGGAGAACTCTCAATCCCTACAGCTCATCACTGAGGCAGAGACTGAGAGCATCCGAACCAGCGGCGGTCCAGGAACGGAGCCTCCCCTGCTCAGGCTCACCCCTCTCCCCAGGAAATCCACACCAGACACACCCCACACACAGACACAGACACCCCAGACGCCCCAGACACCCACACGCAGACCCACCAAACACATAAACACACTCAGAAAGCTCAAAGACTGGAGCCTGTGCATCAGAGAAAGAACCCTCATCATCGGTGACTCTAATGTTTCCAGAATCGCCCCCTTTCAGATCCAACACCTTCAAGTGGACAGTTACCCGGGGACTAAGATCCACCACGCCGAGTCCCTCCTGAGGAATGCCACACACACGGTGGAGCCCGAGACTGTCATCCTCTCCTTTGGACTTAATAACAGACAGCAGCAGACCACCGCCACCACTGTAAAACAGCTGCTGAAGACTGTAAGAGTGGCCCAGGACAGATTCCCCGAGGCCATGGTCTTGGTCCCTGTCCTCAACTTTTCCCGTCACCTGCCAAAGGCCGAGCAGCAGGTCATTAAGGCCCTCAACCAGTTCATCTTGGAGCAGCTGGACTTCATCCCTGAACTCCCCAGCAGGTATTTTGGTACTGAAAGGGACAACATACACTGGTCCCACCGCACAGCCTGTAAAATGCTAGATCACTGGTTGAATCACATTGAAAAAACAAAAAACTGAGGAGCCCCGTAAGCCTGTTCTTTCAGGAGGGGTTCAAAAATGTCATGGTTCTAGCAAAGAAAACTAAACTCACAACTGGTCAATTAGCTCTGCTAAATAGAGGTCTTAACTTTATCCCAACTAGAGGCAGCAATAAAAACATCAGACCCCAGGCCAGACTCGACCTCCAAAAATATCACAGAACATTAAAGTTATGGGCTTACTATGAAGACAGGGGAGACTCCCCTGACACAAAAACGCCTTTTACCTCCAAATCCAGCTGGACTCCTCCAGAGCCCAGCCTGCCTCCCCACATAGGGGATTTAATCAAACTGGATCTCAGTTACTTTGATAACTCTTTTGAAGTCCTCAGAGTTCAGACTAATCTCACGCCTGAGGAGAATCTGGCCCTAAAAGAATTAAACGAAAACAAACAAATCATAATCAAACCTGCAGACAAGGGGAGTGTTGTTGTTGTGATGGACCTGGATCAGTATTTATGGGAGGGAAACAGACAACTTAATGATAAAAAATATTACTCCAAATTAAACAAACCCATCTATCCAGAAACGTTCACTCAGGTCACCCGAATCTTCCAAAAAATCTATGAGAAAAAATTAATTAATGCAAAACAACGAAATTACCTGATAGGTGACTCTGAACCCAGGCCGAGGAGGTTCTATTTGCTCCCCAAGATCCACAAAGACCCCGCTTCTTGGAGCAAGCCCTTTCAAATCCCTCCAGGGCGCCCCATAGTGTCCGATTGCAGCAGTGAGACCTACAGATCTGCTGAATTTATTGACCACTTCCTGAATCCTCTGGCCCAGAAGCACCAAAGTTATATCAAAGACACCTATGACTTCATTCAGAAGATCAAAGATCTCCACATCCCTGCAGGCTCCCTGCTGTTCACTATAGACGTGGACAGCTTGTATACAAATATAGAAACCAAAGAAGGGATTCAGGCCGTGAGGGAGGCCTTTTACAAATTTAAAGAAAAAAAGAGACCTGACAAGGAGTTACTAGAACTCTTGGAGATCAATCTGACCCGAAACGATTTTGAATTTAACGGGAATTACTTCCTGCAGATTAAAGGTACTGCCATGGGTAAAAAGTTCGCCCCTGCTTATGCAGATATTTTCATGGCTTCCTGGGAGACAGCGGCCCTCAAAAAGTGCAGCAAAAAACCCCTGCACTACTACAGATACCTAGATGATATCTGGGGCATTTGGGCCTACTCCCAAGAGGATTTCATTGTTTTCTTCAACATTTTGAATAATCACAATCCCTCTATAAAATTAAAATATACCATTGACCCTGATTCTGTGAACTTTCTGGATACCACAACCTTTAAAGGACCTAAATTCACCTCAAACAATCAATTAGACATCAAAGTGTACTTCAAAGACACAGACACACATGCATTATTGCACAAAAGCAGCCATCACCCCAGACACACTTTTGCTGGTTTAATTAAATCACAACTATTACGTTTCCACAGAATATGTACACAAACTGAGGACTTCAAGCAGGCCACTGGGGTGTTGTTTTCCGCTTTGTCCACCAGAGGGTACTCCAGGACCTTTCTCAGAAACTGCTTTAAATCCTTCCAGCAGAGCAGGCCCATGACAACCTCCACCGCTCTCCCATTTGTCACCACCTTCTCCCCATCCACGGTGAAGCTGGTCAAAAACATCAAAAACAATTTGGAACTAATTATGAGCACACAGCAATCACAGGGGACGATCAGAATTATTGCTGCCTTTAGGAAAAACAAAAACCTGAGGGATTACCTGGTGAGGGCGGCGATTAAGACAGACTCCCACCCTAAAGACAAACACAGGACAAACAGACATGATTTTTTCAAACAAAATAAATGGGTTTATGACTCTCATCATAGAAGTGTTTACCCTACAGCTGCATATGGTACTGTTTCCTCCAGGAATTGTGTCTATTTGATCACCTGCAGAATGTGTGGTTTGAGGTATGTTGGAGAGACACGTCTCCCACTACACACACGCTTTGTAGCACACAAACACAACATCTTGAGACACAAGAACACTGACCGTCACGTGGTCCGACACTTCATAGCCCATGGGTGGGAGTCTGTCCAGGCCTCTGTCCTGCAGTGCAACCCGCACTGGTCCACAGCCCAGAGGAGGAGGGCTGAAAGAGGCTGGATCAGTCAGCTGAATACTTTTTACCCCACAGGGCTTAATGAGAGGGTTTACTTCCGCCCCTAGCCTGAACCTAACCCTTAACCCCCTGAGTGTATAATCCCTCTCTGTTTTTCACTCCTAATTTTGCCCCCCCCTCTCTTTTTCTCCCCCCACTCCACCCCCCTCCCCCTACCCTAATCCTAACCCTAACCCTAACCCTAACCCTAACCCTAACCCTCACCCTAATCCTAACCCTAACCCTAACCCTTACCCTAACCCTAACCCTAACCCTTACCCTAACCCTCCCCTAACCCTAACTAACCCTAACCCTAACCCTAACCCTACTGTTACATTCTGTATTTCACCTCTATATTTCCACCACCTTAAATTTTCCTGCTTCACCTCATCCTTAATTCTGAATTGTGTGTGTGATGTTTATCCTTGATGTGTTTCTTTCTTTTAAGTGGCCCTAATAGGCCGCTGTACACCGTCACGAAATGATAAGTAATTCCTCTCAGAAATAATAAGTATTCTCCACAATTGGCTGTTTCATATAAAATGCTGCTTCTGGCAATATTTTTGCAGATGAATAACTAAAATGTCATCATGTCAGCTACTCATAGTTTGTTTAGTACAATCAAAATTAAGTTTAAAAAATAAATTGTATTAAAAAAATAAATAAATAAATCCTTTTTCCGCTTCACTACAAAATAAATCTAACAGAACAGTCATAGTACAAACTACATTCAAGTGTAGTAGGCAGTACGCAGTGCCTACTACATACTACTTTCATACACAGTATGTAGTGGGCGAATTTGAAAACAGCCTGCGTTTTCCTTGTGACATCACACATATGTCTTTGCTCCAGTGGTTTCCATGGTGATGATAAATCTCCATTCATTTAAATGGGAGCGAAATAGAAGAATCGATTCATTTCCATTGGTCTGAAACTGCAAAAGAATATAATAAAGCCAAAAATATTGTGATATAGACCTGAAAAGTCATTTCTGCATAGTCCCTTTTAATGGGAAATAGGCAATCAACAAGGGTTGTTTACACATAAACATCTACTTTATTGACTTCAGATGTTATTTCTGTGAACTTTAACTGTATATTACTCAACTCATGAGCAGAGTTTCCATTTTAACCTCACAGAGACTCTGTAACAATATTGAAATAAATATGACCCAAAAACGGCAAAAACTCCCCTAAAATACCCTAAAAAACACCAAAAGTTGCAGCCATCTTGAATTTGAAGGTTCAAATAAGGTCAAATCATTCTGTAACCCTGAAATATGTATTTCTCAACAAAAATAAGATCTGAAAACATGTATTGTTCATCATTGTAGGTCGAGCTTTTAAAAAGATCATTTCCATGACAGCCATTTTGGATTTTGGCCGCTAAAAAATTTTCCCCACCATTTTAAAAAATACACCCCGGCTAAATTTG